>NW_026061349.1:7500-22500 GCF_024217435.2 Syngnathus scovelli
GCCGGTACCTCCGTCTGCCTTGGATGGACCGCATCCGCAGATTTTCGTCCGGCCTTAGCTTAAGGAGACGGCCGTTGCCTCCGATCCTCCGGGCTAGAGCCGGGTGAGGTCGTCTCGAACCACGTGCCTGAAGGCCGCCTACGCCGGATTCGGCCCCGCTCATTCGTCGGAGTGACCGCCCGACGCGGGCATCGCTAGATTAGCCGTGGCCCCGATCCTTCCCCATCGACAGCCTTTCGCCCCCTTCGCTCCGGCCTCTGAGGCGGCCGGTACCCCTTTCTTGGATGAGACAGAACCCTTGACGGGCCGTTCGCAGATTTTTGCCCGGGCTTTATTTACCGAGGCGGCCGGTACCTCCGTCTGCCTTGGATGGACCGCATCCGCAGATTTTCGTCCGGCCTTAGCTTAAGGAGACGGCCGTTGCCTCCGATCCTCCGGGCTAGAGCCGGGTGAGGTCGTCTCGAACCACGTGCCTGAAGGCCGCCTACGCCGGATTCGGCCCCGCTCATTCGTCGGAGTGACCGCCCGACGCGGGCATCGCTAGATTAGCCGTGGCCCCGATCCTTCCCCATCGACAGCCTTTCGCCCCCTTCGCTCCGGCCTCTGAGGCGGCCGGTACCCCTTTCTTGGATGAGAGAGAACCCTTGACGGGCCGTTCGCAGATTTTTGCCCGGGCTTTATTTACCGAGGCGGCCGGTACCTCCGTCTGCCTTGGATGGACCGCATCCGCAGATTTTCGTCCGGCCTTAGCTTAAGGAGACGGCCGTTGCCTCCGATCCTCCGGGCTAGAGCCGGGTGAGGTCGTCTCGAACCACGTGCCTGAAGGCCGCCTACGCCGGATTCGGCCCCGCTCATTCGTCGGAGTGACCGCCCGACGCGGGCATCGCTAGATTAGCCGTGGCCCCGATCCTTCCCCATCGACAGCCTTTCGCCCCCTTCGCTCCGGCCTCTGAGGCGGCCGGTACCCCTTTCTTGGATGAGACAGAACCCTTGACGGGCCGTTCGCAGATTTTTGCCCGGGCTTTATTTACCGAGGCGGCCGGTACCTCCGTCTGCCTTGGATGGACCGCATCCGCAGATTTTCGTCCGGCCTTAGCTTAAGGAGACGGCCGTTGCCTCCGATCCTCCGGGCTAGAGCCGGGTGAGGTCGTCTCGAACCACGTGCCTGAAGGCCGCCTCGCGCCGGATTCGGCCCCGCTCATTCGTCGGAGTGACCGCCCGACGCGGGCATCGCTAGATTAGCCGTGGCCCCGATCCTTCCCCATCGACAGCCTTTCGCCCCCTTCGCTCCGGCCTCTGAGGCGGCCGGTACCCCTTTCTTGGATGAGACAGAACCCTTGACGGGCCGTTCGCAGATTTTTGCCCGGCCTGTGTTTAAGGAGGCGGCCGGTACCTCCCTCCTTGGATGACCAACAACCCTTGACGGGCCATTCGCAGATTTTTGCCCGGCCTGTGTTTAAGGAGGCGGCCGGTACCTCCCTCCTTGGATGACCAACAACCCTTGACGGGCCATTCGCAGATTTTTGCCCGGCCTGTGTTTAAGGAGGCGGCCGGTACCTCCCTCCTTGGATGACCAACAACCCTTGACGGGCCATTCGCAGATTTTTGCCCGGCCTGTGTTTAAGGAGGCGGCCGGTACCTCCCACCTTGGATGACCCACTACCCTTGACGGGCCCATTCGCAGATTTTTGCCCGGCCTGTGTTTAGGGAGGCGACCGGTCCTCCGTAGCTTGATCGGATTTCCCTTCCGGCCTGTGTTTAAGGAGGCGGCCGGTCCTCCGTAGCTTGACCGGATTTCCCTTCCAGCCTGTGTTTAAGGAGGCGGCTGGTCCTCCCCGGTCGGTTGCCAAGCGACCGGGACCCGCAAGTGGGCAGGAACCGTCCACCCAACGCCGGCGAGCCGGGGCCGGTGGGGGCCCTACCAAGGCGGGTCTAACTTCAGGCGGTGCAAACGGGGGAGGGGGGTAAGGACGGCTGCCGGGAGCAGACAGCCGTCCCCGGGAGGGGGTAGTAGCTTCGCGGCGGCCGCCGGGAGCAGACGGCCGTCCGCGCATTCTGCCAATGCCTGTAGGACTTTGAATATTTCACAGCCGTGCTGTGGCACTTAGAAAATTTTTCAGAGACGTGGCACTTAGAAAGTTTTTCAGAGATGTGGCACTTTGAAAGTTTTTGAGAGATGTGGCACTTTGAAAGTTTTTGAGAGATGTGGCACTTAGAAATTTTTTGAGAGATGTGGCACTTAGAAATTTTTTGAGAGATGTGGCACTTTGAAAATTTTTGAGAAATGTGGCACTTAGAAAATTTTCTCTCTCTCTCTGGAAGTGCCGTGCCTTCTTCAGTTCTGCTATCCGAGCAGGGGACGCTTGCTGGCGGCCGTTACCAGCGCTCGGACCAGGCCCAATTGATTTGCATGGAAAACAATTGCGTCCCCCATGCTCGTTCTGACTATATTTTGCGAAAGGGGGGTAAAGTGATGAGTACACTAAGTGGGGGGACCAACCCATGTACTCTAGAAAAAGTACATGGGTTGACAAAAGACCAGTTGGTAATGCACCCCTGGTACCCAAACCCCTGGTACCTTTAGGCACTTAGAAAAAATTTCGCCCAAATTTGGAGGTCGCTCCAGGGGAAGAGGCCGAATTTTCGCCTATTACGGCCGACCGCGGGAACCAGCCGAGGCGGACGCTTTTCGGCGCAAGAGCCGTTGGCACTTAGAAAATATTCGCTAAACTTCAAAGGACCTCCAGGGGAAGAGGCCGAATTGTCACTTTTTCTGGCCGACATCGGGAACCAGCCGAGTCGGACTCTTTACGGCGGAGCAGCCGTTGGCACTTAGAAAATATTCGCCAAACTCGGCCGGACTTCCAGGGGAAGAGGCCGAATTGTCACTTGTTCTGCCCGACATCGGGAACCAGCCGAGTCGGACACTTTAAGGCGGAGCAGCCGTTGGCACTTAGAAAATATTCGCCAAACTTGAACGGACCTCCAGGGGAAGAGGCCGAATTTTCACCTGTTCTGGCCGACATCGGGAACCAGCCGAGTCGGACGCTTTAAGGCGGAGCAGCCGTTGGCACTTAGAAAATATTCCCCAAACTTGAACGGACCTCCAGGGGAAGAGGCCGAATTTTCACTTGTTCTGGCCGACATCGGGAACCAGCCGAGTCGGACGCTTTAAGGCGGAGCAGCCGTTGGCACTTAGAAAATATTCGTTAAACTTCAACTGACCTCCAGGGGAAGAGGCCGAATTTCCACTTATTCTGGCCGACATCGGGAACCAGCCGAGTCGGACGCTTTACGGCGGAGCAGCCGTTGGCACTTAGGAAATATTCGCCTTAACTCGGCCGGACTTCCAGGGGAAGAGGCCGGATTTTCACTTGTTCTGGCCGACATCGGGAACCAGCCGAGTCGGACTCTTTACGGCGGAACAGCCGTTGGCACTTAGGAAATATTCGCCGAACTCGGCCGGACTTCCAGGGGAAGAGGCCGATTTTTCACTTGTTCTGGCCGACATCGGGAACCAGCCGAGTCGGACCCTTTACGGCGGAACAGCCGTTGGCACTTAGGAAATATTTGCCTTAACTCGGCCGGACTTCCAGGGGAAGAGGCCGGATTTTCACTTGTTCTGGCCGACATCGGGAACCGGCCGAGTCGGACACTTTAAGGCTGAGCAGCCGTTGGCACTTAGGAAATATTCGCCTTAACTCGGCCGGACTTCCAGGGGAAGAGGCCGGATTTTCACTTGTTCTGGCCGACATCGGGAACCAGCCGAGTCGGACACTTTAAGGCTGAGCAGCCGTTGGCACTTAGGAAATATTCGCCTTAACTCGGCCGGACTTCCAGGGGAAGAGGCCGGATTTTCACTTGTTCTGGCCGACATCGGGAACCAGCCGAGTCGGACTCTTTACGGCGGAACAGCCGTTGGCACTTAGGAAATATTTGCCTTAACTCGGCCGGACTTCCAGGGGAAGAGGCCGAATTTTCACTTGTTCTGGCCGACATCGGGAACCAGCCGAGTCGGACTCTTTACGGCGGAACAGCCGTTGGCACTTAGGAAATATTCGCCGAACTTGGCCGGACTTCCAGGGGAAGAGGCCGATTTTTCACTTGTTCTGGCCGACATCGGGAACCAGCCGAGTCGGACTCTTTACGGCGGAACAGCCGTTGGCACTTAGGAAATATTTGCCTTAACTCGGCCGGACTTCCAGGGGAAGAGGCCGAATTTTCACTTGTTCTGGCCGACATCGGGAACCAGCCGAGTCGGACTCTTTACGGCGGAACAGCCGTTGGCACTTAGGAAATATTCGCCGAACTTGGCCGGACTTCCAGGGGAAGAGGCCGATTTTTCACTTGTTCTGGCCGACATCGGGAACCAGCCGAGTCGGACCCTTTACGGCGGAACAGCCGTTGGCACTTGGGAAATATTTGCCTTAACTCGGCCGGACTTCCAGGGGAAGAGGCCGATTTTTCACTTGTTCTGGCCGACATCGGGAACCAGCCGAGTCGGACTCTTTACGGCGGAACAGCCGTTGGCACTTAGGAAATATTTGCCTTAACTCGGCCGGACTTCCAGGGGAAGAGGCCGAATTTTCACTTGTTCTGGCCGACATCGGGAACCAGCCGAGTCGGACTCTTTACGGCGGAACAGCCGTTGGCACTTAGAAAATATTCGTTAAACTTCAACTGACCTCCAGGGGAAGAGGCCGAATTTTCACTTGTTCTGGCCGACATCGGGAACCAGCCGAGTCGGACTCTTTACGGCGGAACAGCCGTTGGCACTTAGAAAATATTCGTTAAACTTCAACTGACCTCCAGGGGAAGAGGCCGAATTTTCACTTGTTCTGGCCGACATCGGGAACCAGCCGAGTCGGACGCTTTTCGGCGGAGCAGCCGTTGGCACTTAGAAAATATTCGTTAATCTTGAACGGACCTCCAGGGGAAGAGGCCGAATTTCCACTTATTCTGGCCGACATCGGGAACCAGCCGAGTCGGACGCTTTACGGCGGAGCAGCCGTTGGCACTTAGGAAATATTTGCCTTAACTCGGCCGGACTTCCAGGGGAAGAGGCCGATTTTTCACTTGTTCTGGCCGACATCGGGAACCAGCCGAGTCGGACCCTTTACGGCGGAACAGCCGTTGGCACTTAGGAAATATTTGCCTTAACTCGGCCGGACTTCCAGGGGAAGAGGCCGATTTTTCACTTGTTCTGGCCGACATCGGGAACCAGCCGAGTCGGACTCTTTACGGCGGAACAGCCGTTGGCACTTAGGAAATATTCGCCAAAATGTTCCGGACCTCCAGGGGAAGAGGCCGAATATTCACTCGTTCTGGCCGACATCGGGAACCAGCCGAGTCGGACACTTTACGGCGGAGCAGCCGTTGGCACTTAGGAAATATTCGTTAAACTTCAACTGACCTCCAGGGGAAGAGGCCGAATTTTCACTTGTTCTGGCCGACATCGGGAACCAGCCGAGTCGGTCTCTTTACGGCGGAGCAGCCGTTAGCACTTAGGAAATATTCGCCGAACTTGGCCGGACTTCCAGGGGAAGAGGCCGGATTTTCACTTGTTCTGGCCGACATCGGGAACCAGCCGAGTCGGACACTTTACGGCGGAGCAGCCGTTGGCACTTAGGAAATATTTGCCTTAACTCGGCCGGACTTCCAGGGGAAGAGGCCGGATTTTCACTTGTTCTGGCCGACATCGGGAACCAGCCGAGTCGGACACTTTAAGGCTGAGCAGCCGTTGGCACTTAGGAAATATTTACCTTAACTCGGCCGGACTTCCAGGGGAAGAGGCCGATTTTTCACTTGTTCTGGCCGACCGGGTGAACCGGCCGAGGCGGACACTTTACGGCGGAGCAGCCGTTGGCACTTAGGAAATATTCGCCAAAATGTTCCGGACCTCCAGGGGAAGAGGCCGAATTTTCACTTGTTCTGGCCGACCGGGGGAACCGGCCGAGGCGGACACTTTACGGCGGAGCACCCGTTGGCACTTAGAAAATATTCGCCAAAATGTTCCGGACCTCCAGGGAAAGAGGCCGAATTTTCGCTCGTTCGGGCCGACCGGGAGAACCGGCCGAGGCGGACACTTTACGGCGGTTGAGCCGTTGGCACTTAGGAAATATTCGCCAAAATGTTCCGGACCTCCAGGGGAAGAGGCCGAATTTTCACTTGTTCTGGCCGACCGGGGGAACCAGCCGAGGCGGACACTTTACGGCGGAGCACCCGTTGGCACTTAGAAAATATTCGCCAAAATGTTCCGGACCTCCAGGGAAAGAGGCCGAATTTTCGCTCGTTCGGGCCGACCGGGAGAACCGGCCGAGGCGGACACTTTACGGCGGTTGAGCCGTTGGCACTTAGAAATTATTCAGACTTCCATCAAACACACATCGGCCTTTTGCCGTCACTGCCCGGGATGGGCACCGTGGTAGCTCGGACAGTTCGTGTGACAGCTTCCGCTGGCACTTAGACAATTTTTAAAATGAAAATAAACAGTTCTGCACATACGTGCCGACTATATTTTGCGAAAGGGGGGTAAAGTGATGAGTACACTAACTGGGGGGACCAAGTACATAAAGCCTACCCCTGGTACCTCAGAGAGGCCGAATTGACACATTTTGTGTCCGACCGCGGGAACCAGCCGAGGCGGACGCTTTTCGGCGCAAGAGCCGTTGGCACTTAGAAAATATTCGTTAATCTTGAACGGACCTCCAGGGGAAGAGGCCGAATTTTCACTTGTTCTGGCCGACATCGGGAACCAGCCGAGTCGGACGCTTTACGGCGGAGCAGCCGTTGGCACTTAGGAAATATTCGTTAATCTTGAACGGACCTCCAGGGGAAGAGGCCGAATTTTCACTTGTTCTGGCCGACATCGGGAACCAGCCGAGTCGGACGCTTTACGGCGGAGCAGCCGTTGGCACTTAGAAAATATTCGTTAAACTTCAACTGACCTCCAGGGGAAGAGGCCGAATTTCCACTTGTTCTGGCCGACATCGGGAACCAGCCGAGTCGGACGCTTTACGGCGGAAGAGCCGATGGCACTTAGAAAATATTCGTTAAACTTGACAGGACCTCCAGGGGAAGAGGCCGAATTTTCGCTCGTTCAGGCCGACCGGAGGAACCGGCCGAGTCGGACACCTTACGGCGGAAGAGCCGATGGCACTTAGAAAATATTCGCCAAAATGTTCCGGACCTCCAGGGGAAGAGGCCGAATTTTCACTTGTTCAGGCCGACCGGAGGAACCGGCCGAGTCGGACACCTTACGGCGGAAGAGCCGATGGCACTTAGAAAATATTCGTTAAACTTGACAGGACCTCCAGGGGAAGAGGCCGAATTTTCGCTCGTTCAGGCCGACCGGAGGAACCGGCCGAGTCGGACACCTTACGGCGGAAGAGCCGATGGCACTTAGAAAATATTCGTTAAACTTGACAGGACCTCCAGGGGAAGAGGCCGAATTTTCGCTCGTTCAGGCCGACCGGAGGAACCGGCCGAGTCGGACACCTTACGGCGGAAGAGCCGATGGCACTTAGAAAATATTCGTTAAACTTGACAGGACCTCCAGGGGAAGAGGCCGAATTTTCGCTCGTTCAGGCCGACCGGAGGAACCGGCCGAGTCGGACACATTACGGCGGAAGAGCCGATGGCACTTAGAAAATATTCGTTAAACTTGACAGGACCTCCAGGGGAAGAGGCCGAATTTTCGCTCGTTCAGGCCGACCGGAGGAACCGGCCGGGTCGGACACCTTACGGCGGAAGAGCCGATGGCACTTAGAAAATATTCGCCAAAATGTTCCGGACCTCCAGGGGAAGAGGCCGAATTTTCACTTGTTCAGGCCGACCGGAGGAACCGGCCGGGTCGGACACGTTACGGCGGAACAGCCGTTGGCACTTAGAAAATATTCGTCAAAGTCGTCCGGACCTCCAGGGGAAGAGGCCGAATTTTCGCTCGTTCGGGCCGACCGGAGGAACCGGCCGGGTCGGACACGTTACGGCGCAACAGCCGTTCGCACTTAGAAAATATTCGTTAAACTTCACAGGACCTCCAGGGGAAGAGGCCGAATTTTCGCTCGTTCGGGCCGACCGGAGGAACCGGCCGGGTCGGACACGTTACGGCGCAACAGCCGTTCGCACTTAGAAAATATTCGCCAAAGTCGTCCGGACCTCCAGGGGAAGAGGCCGAATTTTCGCTCGTTCGGGCCGACCGGAGGAACCAGCCGGGTCGGACACGTTACGGCGCAACAGCCGTTGGCACTTTGAAAATATTCGCCAAAATGTTCCGGACCTCCAGGGGAAGAGGCCGAATTTTCGCTCGTTCGGGCCGACCGGAGGAACCGGCCGGGTCGGACACGTTACGGCGCAACAGCCGTTGGCACTTTGAAAATATTCGCCAAAATGTTCCGGACCTCCAGGGGAAGAGGCCGAATTTTCGCTCGTTCAAGCCGACCGGAGGAACCAGCCGGGTCGGACACGTTACGGCGCAACAGCCGTTGGCACTTTGAAAATATTCGCCAAAATGTTCCGGACCTCCAGGGGAAGAGGCCGAATTTTCGCTCGTTCAAGCCGACCGGAGGAACCAGCCGGGTCGGACACGTTACGGCGCAACAGCCGTTGGCACTTTGAAAATATTCGCCAAAATGTTCCGGACCTCCAGGGGAAGAGGCCGAATTTTCGCTCGTTCGGGCCGACCGGAGGAACCGGCCGGGTCGGACACGTTACGGCGCAACAGCCGTTGGCACTTTGAAAATATTCGCCAAAATGTTCCGGACCTCCAGGGGAAGAGGCCGAATTTTCGCTCGTTCAAGCCGACCGGAGGAACCAGCCGGGTCGGACACGTTACGGCGCAACAGCCGTTGGCACTTTGAAAATATTCGCCAAAATGTTCCGGACCTCCAGGGGAAGAGGCCGAATTTTCGCTCGTTCAAGCCGACCGGAGGAACCAGCCGGGTCGGACACGTTACGGCGCAACAGCCGTTGGCACTTTGAAAATATTCGCCAAAATGTTCCGGACCTCCAGGGGAAGAGGCCGAATTTTCGCTCGTTCGGGCCGACCGGAGGAACCGGCCGGGTCGGACACGTTACGGCGCAACAGCCGTTGGCACTTTGAAAATATTCGCCAAAATGTTCCGGACCTCCAGGGGAAGAGGCCGAATTTTCGCTCGTTCGGGCCGACCGGAGGAACCGGCCGGGTCGGACACTTTACGGCGCAACAGCCGTTGGCACTTTGAAAATATTCGCCAAAATGTTCCGGACCTCCAGGGGAAGAGGCCGAATTTTCGCTCGTTCGGGCCGACCGGAGGAACCGGCCGGGTCGGACACTTTACGGCGCAACAGCCGTTGGCACTTTGAAAATATTCGCCAAAATGTTCCGGACCTCCAGGGGAAGAGGCCGAATTTTCGCTCGTTCGGGCCGACCGGGAGAACCAGCCGAGGCGGACACTTTACGGCGCAACAGCCGTTGGCACTTTGAAAATATTCGCCAAAATGTTCCGGACCTCCAGGGGAAGAGGCCGAATTTTCGCTCGTTCGGGCCGACCGGGAGAACCAGCCGAGGCGGACACTTTACGGCGGTTGAGCCGTTGGCACTTAGAAATTATTCAGACTTCCATCAAACACACATCGGCCTTTTGCCGTCACTGCCCGGGATGGGCACCGTGGTAGCTCGGACAGTTCGTGTGACAGCTTCCGCTGGCACTTAGAAAATTTTTAAAATGAAAATAAACAGTTCTGCACATACGTGCCGACTATATTTTGCGAAAGGGGGGTAAAGTGATGAGTACACTAACTGGGGGGACCAAGTACATAAAGCCCACCCCTGGTACCTCAGAGAGGCCGAATTTTCGAATTCTGAGGCCGAGCTGGGGAACCAGACGAGGCGGACACTTTTCCGAGCGAGAGCCGATGGCACTTAGAAAATTTTCGGCTAAGTCGGCAGGACTTCCAGAGCGAGAGGCCGAATATTCGTCATCTGTGGCCGACCGGGGAACCAGCGAAGGCGGATAGGCGGTCACGGATGTCCCGCCGGCTGGTCCGCGGGCCAATTTGGGTCCCGTAATTTAGCGGTCGCGGTCCGGAATCCACGCCGGCCGGGGAACCAGCGCAGGCGGATAGGCGGTCACGGAGGTCCCGCCGGCTGGTCCGCGGGCCAATTTTGGTCCCGTAAGTGAGCGGCCGCGGCCCGGAATACACGCCGACCGGGGAACCAGCGAAGGCGGATAGGCGGTCACGGAGGTCCCGCCGGCTGGTCCGCGGGCCAATTGGGGTCCCGTAAATTAGCGGTCGCGGCCCGGAATTCGCGCCGGCCGGGGAACCAGCGCAGGCGGATAGGCGGTCACGGGGGTCCCGCCGGCTGGTCCGCGGGCCAATTGGGGTCCCGTAAGTTAGCGGTCGCGGCCCGGAATCCGCGCCGGCCAGCAGCCACCGGGAGGCGGATAGGCTGTCACGGAGGTCCCGCCGGCTGGTCCGCGGGCCATTTAGGGTCCCGTAGGTGAGCGGTCGCGGCCCGGAATCCAGGCCGGCCAGGAGGCACCGCCAGGCGGATAGGCGGTCACGGAGGTCCCGCCAGCTGGTCCGCGGGCCATTTATGGTCCCGTAAGTTAGCGGTCGCGGCCCGGAATCCACGCCGGCCAGGAGGCACCGGCAGGCGGATGGGCGGTCACGGAGGTCCCGCCAGCTGGTCCGCGGGCCGTTTAGGGTCCCGTAAGTTAGCGGTCGCGGCCCGGAATCCACGCCGGCCAGGAGGCACCGCCAGGCGGGTAGGCTGTCACGGAGGTCCCGCCAGCTGGTCCGCGGGCCAATTAGGGTCCCGTAAGTTAGCGGTCGCGGCCCGGAATCCGCGCCGGCCAGCAGCCACCGCCAGGCGGGTAGGCTGTCACGGAGGTCCCGCCGGCCGGTCCGCGGGCCAATCAGGGTCCCGTAAGTGAGCGGTCGCGGCCCGGAATGCACGCCGGCCAGCAGGCACCGCCAGGCGGATAGGCGGTCACGGAGGTCCCGCCGGCCGGTCCGCGGGCCAATCAGGGTCCCGTAAGTGAGCGGTCGCGGCCCGGAATGCACGCCGGCCAGGAGGCACCGCCAGGCGGATAGGCGGTCACGGAGGTCCCGCCGGCCGGTCCGCTGGCCAATTACCTCCAGCCGAGCGGATATGAACTTTATTAGCACCTTCTACGAGATGGCGGAGCCTTATTCGACAACCAGCACCTCGGCTTAGCATTTTCCACGGCCCGCTGATCTTCCAGAAGACGTCCAGCCGGTTTCCTCCTCACATTTTAAGCCGGCCGAGGCTTCCGGCACCCCGGCTAAGCTTTCTCCACGGCCCGCTGAGCTTCCAGAAGACCTCCAGCCGGTTCTCCCGGTGCTTTCCTCCTCACGTTTTAAGCCGGCCGAGGCTTCCGGCACCCCGGCTAAGCTTTTTCCCACGGCCCGCTGAGCTTCCAGGGGACCTCCGGCCGGTTCTCCGCGCGCTTTCCTCCTCACTTTTAAGCCGGCCGAGGCTCCAGGCACCTCGGCTAAGCGTTTTGAACGGCCCGCTGAGCTTCCAGGGGACCTCCAGCCGGTTCTCCGCGCGCCCCCCTCCCAACTTTTTAAGCCGGCCGAGGCTCCAGGCACCCCGGCCAAGCCTTTCCCACGGCCCGCTGAGCTTCCAGGGGACCTCCAGCCGGTTCTCCGCGCGCCCCCCTCCCACCTTTTTAAGCCGGCCGAGGCTCCAGGCACCCCGGCCAAGCCTTTCCCACGGCCCGCTGAGCTTCCAGGGGACATCCAGCCGGTTCTCCGCGCGCCCCCCTCCTAACTCGACGCCCGAGGAGGCTCCAGGCACCCCGGCTGAGCCTTTTCGGCGGCCCGCTGATCTCCCGGAGGTCGCAACGGGGAATTGCCTCCCTCTCGCGGACACGGCGCGTAAATGCACCGCCTCTCGCACTTGGCGCACACTCACTCGCATCGCTACGCCTCCCGCGGCACTTTAAGCGACCGGGACCACCGCGAGCGCGGGCGATGACTAAGAGGCTCCCCGGCCGGCCTCGCGGAGCTCCGACGCTCCCCCGCGGGACTTCCGGCGGCCGGCCGGAGCCTCGGCACGGCTGCCGCACTCCCTAATAACACCCCGCGGGCCCCCGCGAGCCGAACGCTCGCTGCCGCGGGCGACCCGTGGTACCCCACGTGCCGAGGCGGACGCGTGACGGCGCGGGAGCCCTCGGCACTATATCACGGTCACGCATGTAGTCAAATCGTGTAAAATCACCGTTAGTTTATTCACAATATACGTAATAATTAAATACATATCAACACCGCGTATATTATTAATAAACATATGTATGTATTTATTTAATAATTAAATAAATATTAACATCGCGTATAATCATGCGGGCTCCGGGGGAAGGGGCCGATTTTTCGCCGTTCGTGGCCGACCGGGGAACCGGCGAAGGCGGACGCATCGCGGCGCGAGAGCCGTTGGCACTTTGGAAAAAAATAAAATAAAATTCGCCGACCGGGCTCCGGGGAAGAGGCCGATTTTTGGCCGTTCGTGGCCGACTTGGGAACCGGCGAAGGCGGACGCATCGCGGCGCGAGAGCCGTTGGCACTTTGAAAAAAAAAAAAAAAAAAAAAAAAAAAAAAAATTCGCCCACCGGGCTCCGGGGGAAGAGGCCGGCTTTTCGCCGTTCGCGGCCGACCGGGGAACCGGCGAAGGCGGACGCGCTCTCCAACGAGCCCCGCCGGCCGGAGGAAGTGCGCCCTCTGGCGGACACGCCGTTGTAAATGAATGGGGTTTGGCACTTAGTGCATTTTTCGCCCAAGTCGAAGCGCGCTCCGGGCGAGGAGGCCGGATTCTCGCCACCCGTGGCCGGCCGGGGAACCGGCCAAGGCGGATAGGCTTTCACGGAGGTCCCGCCGGCTGGTCCGCGGGCCGATTAGGGTCCCGCGAGTGAGCGGTGGCGGTCCGGAATCCAGGCCGGCCAGGAGGCACCGCCAGGCGGATAGGCTTTCACGGAGGTCCCGCCGGCTGGTCCGCGGGCCGATTAGGGTCCCGCGAGTGAGCGGTGGCGGTCCGGAATCCAGGCCGGCCAGGAGGCACCGCCAGGCGGATAGGCTTTCACGGAGGTCCCGCCGGCTGGTCCGCGGGCCGATTAGGGTCCCGCGAGTGAGCGGTGGCGGTCCGGAATCCAGGCCGGCCAGGAGGCACCGCCAGGCGGATAGGCTTTCACGGAGGACCCGCCGGCTGGTCCGCGGGCCGATTAGGGTCCCGCGAGTGAGCGGTCGCGGTCCGGAATCCAGGCCGGCCAGGAGGCACCGCCAGGCGGATAGGCTTTCACGGAGGACCCGCCGGCTGGTCCGCGGGCCGATTAGGGTCCCGCGAGTGAGCGGTCGCGGTCCGGAATCCAGGCCGGCCAGGAGGCACCGCCAGGCGGATACACTCTCTAACGAGCCCCGCCGGCTGGTCCGCCGGGGGAAGTGCGCCCTCTGGCGGACACGCCGTTGTAAATGAATGGGGTTTGGCACTTAGTGCATTTTTCGACCAGCGGCAACGCAGGCTGACGGGCGGCCGCTTCCACGGGCCGGCACTACTCTACGGAGGCGCTAGCCGCCTCCGGTGGGGGCCGTGTGATCTCGCTGGATGCCCGAGGACCTTCCGCCAGGCCCGGCCCCAGCTTTTGCGCGCGCCCGGTCCTATTACCTGGTGGAAGCTGGAGGCCGGGGCTCGGCAGCTCGCTGCCCGGGGGACCTTCCGCGAGGCCCGGCCGCAGCTTTTACGCACGGCCGCTGCTATTCTCTGGCTCCGGCTTCGTCCCGGAGGGTGCTTGGGGAACGGCGGCGCACACCGCGAACGGCCGGTGGCGGTCGGCTGGTGGCGGTCGGGGGTGGCGCTTGGGGATGGCGCTTGGGGATGGTGGCGGTCGGCTGGTGGCGGTCGGCTGGTGGCGGTCGCCTTGTGGCGGTCGGGGGTGGCGCTTGGGGATGGTGGCTGTCGCCTTGTGGCGGTCGCCTTGTGGCGGTCGGGGGGTGGCGGTCGGGGATGGCGCTTGGGGATGGTGGCGGTCGGCTGGTGGCGGTCGGCTGGTGGCGGTCGGGGGTGGCGCTTGGGGATGGTGGCTGTCGCCTTGTGGCGGTCGGCTGGTGGCGGTCGGCTGGTGGCGGTCGGGGGTGGCGCTTGGGGATGGTGGCTGTCGCCTTGTGGCGGTCGGCTGGTGGCGGTCGCCTTGTGGCGGTCGGGGGGTGGCGGTCGGGGATGGCGCTTGGGGATGGTGGCTGTCACCTTGTGGCGGTCGGCTGGTGGCGGTCGGCTGGTGGCGGTCGCCTTGTGGCGGTCGGGGGGTGGCGGTCGGGGATGGCGCTTGGGGATGGTGGCGGTCGGCTGGTGGCGGTCGGCTGGTGGCGGTCGGCTGGTGGCGGTCGGGGGTGGCGCTTGGCGATGGTGGCTGTCGCCTTGTGGCGGTCGCCTTGTGGCGGTCGGGGGGTGGCGGTCGGGGATGGCGCTTGGGGATGGTGGCGGTCGGCTGGTGGCGGTCGGCTGGTGGCGGTCGGGGGTGGCGCTTGGGGATGGTGGCTGTCGCCTTGTGGCGGTCGGCTGGTGGCGGTCGCCTTGTGGCGGTCGGGGGGTGGCGGTCGGGGATGGCGCTTGGGGATGGTGGCTGTCGCCTTGTGGCGGTCGGCTGGTGGCGGTCGCCTTGTGGCGGTCGGGGGTGGCGCTTGGGGATGGTGGCTGTCGCCTTGTGGCGGTCGGCTGGTGGCGGTCGCCTTGTGGCGGTCGGGGGGTGGCGGTCGGGGATGGCGCTTGGGGATGGTGGCTGTCGCCTTGTGGCGGTCGGCTGGTGGCGGTCGCCTTGTGGCGGTCGGGGGTGGCGCTTGGGGATGGTGGCTGTCGCCTTGTGGCGGTCGGCGGTGGTGGTTTGGGACCGGCGTCCGGCGCAAAGTGCGTGTTGCGCGGGCCGGAGAAAATTTAGGCCAGGGGCCCGCCGCTGGAGAATTTTTTAGGTACCAGGGGTGGATTTTTTTTGTCACCGCAGGAGGGGGACG
>NW_026061349.1:32500-35910 GCF_024217435.2 Syngnathus scovelli
GGCTCGGGAAGAGCGAACTCGGCAACGGGGGGGTTGGCACGTCGGTTGGGCTAAGGCAGGCGGCTTAGGATAAACCGCGAGGGAACGGCGGGGTCCGGGGATGGGCGCCGTCGGCCCGGCGACTAGCGGTGACCCAGGCGGGAAGCTGCGCTCCGTCCGAGTCAGACTCGGTCGTCGCGGCCCGGCTGAGGCTCGCTCTTGTCGAGGGGCGCGGCGCTGCGCCGGCGACTTTGCCCGCGCGAGGCACGCTTTGCGATGGCCCGAGGCGGGAAGCTGCGCCCCGTCCGAGTCAGACTCGGTCGTTGCGGCCCGCCCGGTCACGCGATGCGGCCAGGATGCGGAGTTTTGCCGGCGCTGGGGGGATCCGGAAGGACGAAGGGGCGACGGTGGCGGTCACAGCTCGTCGCCTCCGTGACCCAGACGGGACTGTGCGCACCCCGAGTCAGACTCGGTTCGGCGCGGCCCGCTGCGGCCGGCTGGCGAGGTGAGATGTGGGCCATTGCCGCGCTCCCGACGAACCGTTCCGGGGGGCTGGTGACGTCGCGCGTTCGGCGCTGATGCTGCGACCGGGAGGGAAGCTGCGCCCCGTCCGAGTCAGACTCGGTCGTTGCGGCCCCCCCGAGCCCGCACGCCTCACGCGGAGGGGTCATACGCCCCGGCGGCCACGATAGACGCCTCCCGCTTCGCGGTGGTCGGGAAGGCGTGTGCGGATATGTGCGGAGGTTGGGACTCGGGCTTGGTCTTTGAGAAATCGGTTTCGCGGTCGACCGGCGCGGCCGGCGGACGCCCACGTGGCGTGCCGCAAGTCGGATCGCGCGCTCGGCCTCCGTGGATGGCCTCTGGGTGAGGTTGAGCCGGGGCGTCTCGGTTTCGCTGCCGTACGGTTCGCGCTAGGCCTGCGCGGGCGGCGCGGGGCGCGCGCTCGCGCGGCGGCCGTAGCGCTGGAGTGCGACCCGCAAGTGGGGAGGAACCGTCCACCCAACGCCGGCGGTAGCCGGGGCCGGTGGGGGCCCTACCAAGGCGGGTCATGGGCGCATGTCGGTCAGGTTATAAGAGTGTTGTTTTTTCGCTCCGGGCTAGAGCCGGGTGAGGTCGTCTCGAACCACGTGCCTGAAGGCCGCCTCGCGCCGGATTCGGCCCCGCTCATTCGTCGGAGTGACCGCCCGACGCGGGCATCGCTAGATTAGCCGTGGCCCCGATCCTTCCCCATCGACAGCCTTTCGCCCCCTGTGCTCCGGCCTGTTAATAGAGGCGGCCGGTACCCCTTCCTTGGATGAGAGAGAATCCTTAACGGACCATTCGCAGATTTTCGCCCGGCCTCTGTTTACCGAGGCGGCCGGTACCTCCGTCTGCCTTGGATGGACCGCATCCGCAGATTTTCGTCCGGCCTTAGCTTAAGGAGACGGCCGTTGCCTCCACACCTTGGAGATGATATTCGCTCCGGGCTAGAGCCGGGTGAGGTCGTCTCGAACCACGTGCCTGAAGGCCGCCTCGCGCCGGATTCGGCCCCGCTCATTCGTCGGAGTGACCGCCCGACGCGGGCATCGCTAGATTAGCCGTGGCCCCGATCCTTCCCCATCGACAGCCTTTCGCCCCCTGTACTCCGGCCTGTTAATAGAGGCGGCCGGTACCCCCACCTTGGATGAGCCAGAATCCTTGACGGACCATTCGCAGATTTTTGCCCGGGCTTTGTTTACCGAGGCGGCCGGTACCTCCGTCTGCCTTGGATGGACCGCATCCGCAGATTTTCGTCCGGCCTTAGCTTAAGGAGACGGCCGTTGCCTCCGATCCTCCGGGCTAGAGCCGGGTGAGGTCGTCTCGAACCACGTGCCTGAAGGCCGCCTACGCCGGATTCGGCCCCGCTCATTCGTCGGAGTGACCGCCCGACGCGGGCATCGCTAGATTAGCCGTGGCCCCGATCCTTCCCCATCGACAGCCTTTCGCCCCCTTCGCTCCGGCCTCTGAGGCGGCCGGTACCCCTTTCTTGGATGAGACAGAACCCTTGACGGGCCGTTCGCAGATTTTTGCCCGGGCTTTATTTACCGAGGCGGCCGGTACCTCCGTCTGCCTTGGATGGACCGCATCCGCAGATTTTCGTCCGGCCTTAGCTTAAGGAGACGGCCGTTGCCTCCGATCCTCCGGGCTAGAGCCGGGTGAGGTCGTCTCGAACCACGTGCCTGAAGGCCGCCTACGCCGGATTCGGCCCCGCTCATTCGTCGGAGTGACCGCCCGACGCGGGCATCGCTAGATTAGCCGTGGCCCCGATCCTTCCCCATCGACAGCCTTTCGCCCCCTTCGCTCCGGCCTCTGAGGCGGCCGGTACCCCTTTCTTGGATGAGAGAGAACCCTTGACGGGCCGTTCGCAGATTTTTGCCCGGGCTTTATTTACCGAGGCGGCCGGTACCTCCGTCTGCCTTGGATGGACCGCATCCGCAGATTTTCGTCCGGCCTTAGCTTAAGGAGACGGCCGTTGCCTCCGATCCTCCGGGCTAGAGCCGGGTGAGGTCGTCTCGAACCACGTGCCTGAAGGCCGCCTACGCCGGATTCGGCCCCGCTCATTCGTCGGAGTGACCGCCCGACGCGGGCATCGCTAGATTAGCCGTGGCCCCGATCCTTCCCCATCGACAGCCTTTCGCCCCCTTCGCTCCGGCCTCTGAGGCGGCCGGTACCCCTTTCTTGGATGAGACAGAACCCTTGACGGGCCGTTCGCAGATTTTTGCCCGGGCTTTATTTACCGAGGCGGCCGGTACCTCCGTCTGCCTTGGATGGACCGCATCCGCAGATTTTCGTCCGGCCTTAGCTTAAGGAGACGGCCGTTGCCTCCGATCCTCCGGGCTAGAGCCGGGTGAGGTCGTCTCGAACCACGTGCCTGAAGGCCGCCTCGCGCCGGATTCGGCCCCGCTCATTCGTCGGAGTGACCGCCCGACGCGGGCATCGCTAGATTAGCCGTGGCCCCGATCCTTCCCCATCGACAGCCTTTCGCCCCCTTCGCTCCGGCCTCTGAGGCGGCCGGTACCCCTTTCTTGGATGAGACAGAACCCTTGACGGGCCGTTCGCAGATTTTTGCCCGGCCTGTGTTTAAGGAGGCGGCCGGTACCTCCCTCCTTGGATGACCAACAACCCTTGACGGGCCATTCGCAGATTTTTGCCCGGCCTGTGTTTAAGGAGGCGGCCGGTACCTCCCTCCTTGGATGACCAACAACCCTTGACGGGCCATTCGCAGATTTTTGCCCGGCCTGTGTTTAAGGAGGCGGCCGGTACCTCCCTCCTTGGATGACCAACAACCCTTGACGGGCCATTCGCAGATTTTTGCCCGGCCTGTGTTTAAGGAGGCGGCCGGTACCTCCCACCTTGGATGACCCACTACCCTTGACGGGCCCATTCGCAGATTTTTGCCCGGCCTGTGTTTA
>NW_026061350.1:5000-20000 GCF_024217435.2 Syngnathus scovelli
AATAGGCTCGCCCGGGGATGAGGCAGCATCCCCGGGCGGCGGGCGGGAGGAGGCAGCCTCCCGCAAGTGGAACTTAGTTGTTGGAGGATGACAGCGGGCGTGCGTAAGAGGCTCGTCCGGGGATGAGGCAGCATCCCCGGGCGGCGGGCGGGAGGAGGCAGCCTCCCGCAAGTGGAACTTAGTTGTTGGAGGATGACAGCGGGCGTGCGTAAGAGTCTCGTCCGGGGATGAGGCAGCATCCCCGGGCGGCGGGCGGGAGGAGGCAGCCTCCCGCAAGCGGAACTTAGTTGTTGGATGATGACAGCGGGCGTGCGTAAGAGGCTCGTCCGGGGATGAGGCAGCATCCCCGGGCGGCGGGCGGGAGGAGGCAGCCTCCCGCAAGCGGAACTTAGTCGTCGGAGGATGTCAGCGGGCGTGCGTAAGATAACGTATGTCCGCCTCTCGGTCACTCTGGCCGGGCGTGGGTGTGCGTCCGCGCCCGTCTTGTGAACCTCCAAGTGGAACTTAGTGATCGGAGGATGACACCGGGCGTGCGTAAGAGGCGCGTCCGGGGATGAGGCAGCATCCTCGGGCGTCAGCCGGGAGTAGGCAGCCTCCCCCAAGTGGAACGTAGCCTCCACTAAGTGGAACTCAGTCTCCGGAGGATGACAGCGGGCGTGCGTAAGAGGCGCGTCCGGGGATGAGGCAGCATCCTCGGACACCGGCCGGGAGCGCGCGGGCGCTGTGGAAGTAAGTACATCCGCTCCTGGTACCTAAAAATTCCTCCAGCGGCGGGCCCCGGGCCTAAACTTTCTCCGGGCCGCGCAACACGCACTTTCCGCCGGACACCGACGGAGGCAACGTCCCCCTCCTGCGGTGACAAAAAAAATCCACCCCTGGTACCTAAAAATTTCTCCAGCGGCGGGCCCCTGGCCTAAACTTTCTCCGGCCCGCGCAACACGCACTTTCCGTCGGACACGGACGGAGGCAACGTCCCCCTCCTGCGGTGACAAAAAAAATCCACCCCTGGTACCTAAAAATTTCTCCAGCGGCGGGCCCCTGGCCTAAATTTTCTCCGGCCCGCGCAACACGCACTTTGCGCCGGACGCCGGTCCCAAACCACCACCGCCGACCGCCACAAGGCGACAGCCACCATCCCCAAGCGCCATCCCCGACCGCCACAAGGCGACCGCCACAAGGCGACCGCCACAAGGCGACAGCCACCATCCCCAAGCGCCATCCCCGACCGCCACAAGGCGACCGCCACCAGCCGACCGCCACAAGGCGACAGCCACCATCCCCAAGCGCCATCCCCAAGCGCCACCCCCGACCGCCACCAGCCGACCGCCACCAGCCGACCGCCACCAGCCGACCGCCACCAGCCGACAGCCACCATCCCCAAGCGCCACCCCCGACCGCCGCCCCCCGACCGCCACAAGGCGACCGCCACCAGCCGACCGCCACAAGGCGACAGCCACCATCCCCAAGCGCCACCCCCGACCGCCACCCCCCGACCGCCACCAGCCGACCGCCACCAGCCGACCGCCACCAGCCGACCGCCACAAGGCGACAGCCACCATCCCCAAGCGCCATCCCCGACCGCCACCCCCCGACCGCCACAAGGCGACAGCCACCATCCCCAAGCGCCATCCCCGACCGCCACCCCCCGACCGCCACCAGCCGACCGCCACCAGCCGACCGCCACAAGGCGACAGCCACCATCCCCAAGCGCCATCCCCGACCGCCACAAGGCGACCGCCACAAGGCGACCGCCACCAGCCGACCGCCACAAGGCGACAGCCACCATCCCCAAGCGCCATCCCCGACCGCCACAAGGCGACCGCCACAAGGCGACCGCCACCAGCCGACCGCCACAAGGCGACAGCCACCATCCCCAAGCGCCATCCCCGACCGCCACCCCCCGACCGCCACCAGCCGACCGCCACCAGCCGACAGCCACCATCCCCAAGCGCCATCCCCAAGCGCCACCCCCGACCGCCACCAGCCGACCGCCACCAGCCGACCGCCACCAGCCGACCGCCACCAGCCGACAGCCACCATCCCCAAGCGCCATCCCCAAGCGCCACCCCCGACCGCCACCAGCCGACAGCCACCAGCCGACCGCCACCAGCCGACCGCCACCGGCCGTTCGCGGTGTGCGCCGCCGTTCCCCAAGCACCCTCCGGGACGAAGCCGGAGCCAGAGAATAGCAGCGGTGGTGCGTAAAAGCTGCGGCCGGGCCTCGCGGAAGGTCCCCGGGCGGCGAGCTGCGGAGCCCCGGCCTCCAGCTTCCACCAGGTAATAGGACCGGGCGCGCGTAAAAGCTGCGGCCGGGCCTCGCGGAAGGTCCTCGGGCATCCAGCGAGATCACACGGCCCCCACCGGAGGCGGCTAGCGCCTCCGTAGAGTAGTACCGGCCCGTGGAAGCGGCCGCCCGTCAGCCTGCGTTGCCGCTGGTCGAAAAATGCACTAAGTGCCAAACCCCATTCATTTACAACGGCGTGTCCGCCAGAGGGCGCACTTCCCCCGGCGGACCAGCCGGCGGGGCTCGTTAGAGAGTGTATCCGCCTGGCAGTGCCTCCTGGACGGCCTGTATTCCGGACCGCGACCGCTAACTTACGGGAGCCTAAACGGCCCGCGGACCAGCCGGCGGGTCCTCCGTGAAAGCCTATCCGCCTGGCGGTGCCTCCTGGCCGGCCTGGATTCCGGACCGCGACCGCTCACTCGCGGGACCCTAAACGGCCCGCGGACCAGCCGGCGGGTCCTCCGTGAAAGCCTATCCGCCTGGCGGTGCCTCCTGGCCGGCCTGGATTCCGGACCGCCACCGCTCACTCGCGGGACCCTAAACGGCCCGCGGACCAGCCGGCGGCTCCTCCGTGAAAGCCTATCCGCCTGGCGGTGCCTCCTGGCCGGCCTGGATTCCGGACCGCCACCGCTCACTCGCGGGACCCTAATCGGCCCGCGGACCAGCCGGCGGATCCTCCGTGAAAGCCTATCCGCCTTCGCCGGTTCCCCGGCCGGCCACGGGTGGCGAGAATCCGGCCTCCTCGCCCGGAGCGCGCTTCGACTTGGGCGAAAAATGCACCAAGTGCCAAACCCCATTCATTTACAACGGCGTGTCCGCCAGAGGGCGCACTTCCTCCGGCCGGCGGGGCTCGTTAGAGAGCGCGTCCGCCTTGGCCGGTTCCCCGGCCGGCCACGGGTGGCGAGAATCCGGCCTCCTCGCCCGGAGCGCGCTTCGACTTGGGCGAAAAATGCACTAAGTGCCAAACCCCATTCATTTACAACGGCGTGTCCGCCAGAGGGCGCACTTCCTCCGGCCGGCGGGGCTCGTTAGAGAGCGCGTCCGCTTTCGCCGGTTCCCCGGTCGGCCGCGAACGGCGAAAAGCCGGCCTCTTCCCCCGGAGCCCGGTGGGCGAATTTTTTTTTTTTTTTTTTTTTTCAAAGTGCCAACGGCTCTCGCGCCGCGCTGCGTCCGCCTTCGCCGGTTCCCCGGTCGGCCCGAACGAGCGAAAATTCGGCCTCTTGCCCCGGAGCCCGGTCGGCGAATTATTTATTTATTTATTTATTTATTTTTCCAAAGTGCCAACGGCTCTCGCGCCGCGATGCGTCCGCCTTCGCCGGTTCCCCGGTCGGCCACGAACGGCCAAAAATCGGCCTCTCCCCCCGGAGCCCGGTCGGCGAATTATTATTTATTTATTTATTTATTTATTTATTTTTCCAAAGTGCCAACGGCTCTCGCGCCGCGATGCGTCCGCCTTCGCCGGTTCCCCGGTCGGCCACGAAGTATTGCGCATGATTATACGCGATGTTAATATTTATTTAATTATTAAATAAATACATACATGTGTTTATTAATGATATACGCGATGTTAATATTTATTTAATTATTACCTATATTATGAATAAACTAACGGTGATTTTACACGATTTGACTACATACGTGACCGTGATATAGTGCCGAGGGCTCCCGCGCCGTCACGCGTCCGCCTTGGCACGGGTCGCCCGCGGCAGCGAGCGTTCGGCTCGCGGGGGTCCGCGGGGTGTTATTAGGGAGTGCGGCAGCCGTGCCGAGGCTCCGGCCGGCCGCCGGAAGTCCCGCGGGGGAGCGTCGGAGCTCCGCGAGGCCGGCCGGGGAGCCTCTTAGTCATCGCCCGCGCTCGCGGTGGTCCCGGTCGCTTAAAGTGCCACGGGAGGCGTAGCGATGCGAGTGAGTGTGCGCAAAGTGCGAGAGGCGGTGCATTTACGCGCCGTGTCCGCGAGAGGGAGGCAATTCCCCGTTGCGACCTCCGGGAGATCAGCGGGCCGCCGAAAAGGCTCGGCCGGGGTGCCTGGAGCCTCCTCGGGCGTCGAGTTAGGAGGGGGGCGCGCGGAGAACCGGCTGGATGTCCCCTGGAAGCTCAGCGGGCCGTGGGAAAGGCTTGGCCGGGGTGCCGGAAGCCTCGGCCGGCTTAAAAGTGAGGAGGAAAGCGCGCGGAGAACCGGCCGGAGGTCCCCTGGAAGCTCAGCGGGCCGTGGAGAAAGCTTAGCCGGGGTGCCTGGAGCCTCGGCCGGCTTAAAATGTGAGGAGGAAAGCGCGCGGAGAACCGGCCGGAGGTCCCCTGGAAGCTCAGCGGGACGTGGGAAACGCTTGGCCGGGGTGCCGGAAGCCTCGGCCGGCTTAAAAGTGAGGAGGAAAGCGCGCGGAGAACCGGCCGGAGGTCCCCTGGAAGCTCAGCGGGCCGTGGGAAACGCTTGGCCGGGGTGCCGGGAGCCTCGGCCGGCTTAAAACGTGAGGAGGAAAGCACCGGGAGAACCGGCTGGAGGTCTTCTGGAAGCTCAGCGGGCCGCCGAAAACGCGTAGCCGAGGTGCCGGGAGCCTCCTCGGGCGTCAAAAGTGAGGAGCGACGCACCCCCGAGAACCGCCCGGGTCCTCCAGCCACCGTTGAAAAAGACGTCGAGTCAGGCTACCTTAAGAGAGTCACAGTTACTCCCGCCGTTTACCCGCGCGGAGCGTCATCGCCTCCGCGAACCGTCAAAAATAAATAAATTCATAAATAAATAAATGTCAAGTGAGCCTACCTTAAGAGAGTCACAGTTACTCCCGCCGTTTACCCGCGCGGAGCGTCATCGCCTCCGCGAACCGTCAAAAATAAATAAATACATAAATAAATAGATGTCAAGTGAGCCTACCTTAAGAGAGTCACAGTTACTCCCGCCGTTTACCCGCGCGGAGCGTCATCGCCTCCGCGAACCGTCAAAAATAAATAAATACATAAATAAATAGATGTCAAGTGAGCCTACCTTAAGAGAGTCACAGTTACTCCCGCCGTTTACCCGCGCGGAGCGTCATCGCCTCCGCGAACCGTCAAAAATAAATAAATACATAAATAAATAGATGTCAAGTGAGCCTACCTTAAGAGAGTCACAGTTACTCCCGCCGTTTACCCGCGCGGAGCGTCATCGCCTCCGCGAACCGTCAAAAATAAATAAATACATAAATAAATAGATGTCAAGTGAGCCTACCTTAAGAGAGTCACAGTTACTCCCGCCGTTTACCCGCGCGGAGCGTCATCGCCTCCGCGAACCGTCAAAAATAAATAAATACATAAATAAATAGATGTCAAGTGAGCCTACCTTAAGAGAGTCACAGTTACTCCCGCCGTTTACCCGCGCGGAGCGTCATCGCCTCCGCGAACCGTCAAAAATAAATAAATACATAAATAAATAGATGTCAAGTGAGCCTACCTTAAGAGAGTCACAGTTACTCCCGCCGTTTACCCGCGCGGAGCGTCATCGCCTCCGCGAACCGTCAAAAATAAATAAATACATAAATAAATAGATGTCAAGTGAGCCTACCTTAAGAGAGTCACAGTTACTCCCGCCGTTTACCCGCGCGGAGCGTCATCGCCTCCGCGAACCGTCAAAAATAAATAAATACATGAATAAATAGTCAAGTGAGCCTACCTTAAGAGAGTCGTAGTTACTCCCGCCGTTCGGCCGCTTAAAGTGCCACGGGAGGCGTAGCAATGCGAGTGAGTGTGCGCCAAGTGCGAGAGGCGGTGTATTTACTCGCCGTGTCCGCGAGAGGGAGGTAACTCCCCGTTGCGACCTCCGGGAGAGCAACGGGCCGCCGAAAACGCTCAGCCGAGGTGCTGGAAGCCTCGGCCGGCTCTCAAAGCGAGGCGCGAGGCACCGGGAGAACCGGCTGGAGGTACCCTGGAAGCTCAGCGGGCCGTGGGAAACGCTCAGCCGAGGTGCTGGAAGCCTCGGCCGGCTCACAAAGCGAGGCGCGAGGCACCGGGAGAACCGGCTGGAGGTCCCCTGGAAGCTCAGCGGGCCGTGGGAAACGCTCAGCCGAGGTGCTGGAAGCCTCGGCCGGCTCACAAAGCGAGGCGCGAGGCACCGGGAGAACCGGCCGGAGGTCCCCTGGAAGCTCAGCGGGCCGTGGAGAAAGCTTAGCCGGGGTGCCGGAAGCCTCGGCCGGCTTAAAATGTGAGGAGGAAACCGGCTGGACGTCTTCTGGAAGATCAGCGGGCCGTGGAAAATGCTAAGCCGAGGTGCTGGTTGTCGAATAAGGCTCCGCCATCTCGTAGAAGGTGCTAATAAAGTTCATATCCGCTCGGCTGGAGGTAATTGGCCCGCGGACCGGCCGGCGGGACCTCCGTGACAGCCTACCCGCCTGGCGGTGCCTCCTGGCCGGCGTGCATTCCGGGCCGCGACCGCTAACTTACGGGACCATAAATGGCCCGCGGACCAGCTGGCGGGACCTCCGTGACCGCCTATCCGCCTGGCGGTGCCTCCTGGCCGGCCTGGATTCCGGACCGCGACCGCTCACTCGCGGGACCCTAAATGGCCCGCGGACCAGCCGGCGGGACCTCCGTGACAGCCTATCCGCCTCCCGGTGGCTGCTGGCCGGCGCGGATTCCGGGCCGCGACCGCTAACTTACGGGACCCCAATTGGCCCGCGGACCAGCCGGCGGGACCCCCGTGACCGCCTATCCGCCTTGGCCGGTTCCCCGGCCGGCCACGGATGGCGAGAATCCGGCCTCCTCGCCCGGAGCGCTCGTCGGCTTCGGCGAAAAATGCACTAAGTGCCAAACCCCATTCATTTACAATGGCGTGTCCGCCAGAGGGCGCAGTTCCCCCCGCGGACCGGCCGGCGGGACCTCCGTGACAGCCTATCCGCCTGGCGGTGGCTGCGGGCCGGCGCGGATTCCGGGCCGCGACCGCTAACTTACGGGACCCCGATTGGCCCGCGGACCAGCCGGCGGGACCTCCGTGACCGCCTATCCGCCTGCGCTGGTTCCCCGGCCGGCGCGAATTCCGGGCCGCGACCGCTAACTTACGGGACCCCGATTGGCCCGCGGACCAGCCGGCGGGACCTCCGTGACCGCCTATCCGCCTGCGCTGGTTCCCCGGCCGGCGCGAATTCCGGGCCGCGACCGCTAACTTACGGGACCCCGATTGGCCCGCGGACCAGCCGGCGGGACCTCCGTGACCGCCTATCCGCCTGCGCTGGTTCCCCGGCCGGCGCGAATTCCGGGCCGCGACCGCTAACTTACGGGACCCCGATTGGCCCGCGGACCAGCCGGCGGGACCTCCGTGACCGCCTATCCGCCTGCGCTGGTTCCCCGGCCGGCGCGAATTCCGGGCCGCGACCGCTAACTTACGGGACCCCGATTGGCCCGCGGACCAGCCGGCGGGACCTCCGTGACCGCCTATCCGCCTGCGCTGGTTCCCCGGCCGGCGCGAATTCCGGGCCGCGACCGCTAACTTACGGGACCCCGATTGGCCCGCGGACCAGCCGGCGGGACCTCCGTGACCGCCTATCCGCCTGCGCTGGTTCCCCGGCCGGCGCGAATTCCGGGCCGCGACCGCTAACTTACGGGACCCCAATTGGCCCGCGGACCAGCCGGCGGGACCTCCGTGACCGCCTATCCGCCTCCGCTGGTTCCCCGCTCGGCGTGGATTCCGGACCGCGACCGCTAAATTACGGGACCCAAATTGGCCCGCGGACCAGCCGGCGGGACCTCCGTGACCGCCTATCCGCCTTCGCTGGTTCCCCGGTCGGCCACAGATGACGAATATTCGGCCTCTCGCTCTGGAAGTCCTGCCGACTTAGCCGAAAATTTTCTAAGTGCCATCGGCTCTCGCTCGGAAAAGTGTCCGCCTCGTCTGGTTCCCCAGCTCGGCCTCAGAATTCGAAAATTCGGCCTCTCTGAGGTACCAGGGGTAGGCTTTATGTACTTGGTCCCCCCAGTTAGTGTACTCATCACTTTACCCCCCTTTCGCAAAATATAGTCGGCACGTATGTGCAGAACTGTTTATTTTCATTTTAAAAATTTTCTAAGTGCCAGCGGAAGCTGTCACACGAACTGTCCGAGCTACCACGGTGCCCATCCCGGGCAGTGACGGCAAAAGGCCGATGTGTGTTTGATGGAAGTCTGAATAATTTCTAAGTGCCAACGGCTCAACCGCCGTAAAGTGTCCGCCTCGGCTGGTTCTCCCGGTCGGCCCGAACGAGCGAAAATTCGGCCTCTTCCCCTGGAGGTCCGGAACATTTTGGCGAATATTTTCAAAGTGCCAACGGCTGTTCCGCCGTAACGTGTCCGACCCGGCTGGTTCCTCCGGTCGGCCCGAACGAGCGAAAATTCGGCCTCTTCCCCTGGAGGTCCGGACGACTTTGGCGAATATTTTCTAAGTGCGAACGGCTGTTGCGCCGTAACGTGTCCGACCCGGCTGGTTCCTCCGGTCGGCCTGAACGAGCGAAAATTCGGCCTCTTCCCCTGGAGGTCCGGACGACTTTGGCGAATATTTTCAAAGTGCCAACGGCTGTTGGGCCGTAAAGTGTCCGACCCGGCTGGTTCCTCCGGTCGGCCCGAACGAGCGAAAATTCGGCCTCTTCCCCTGGAGGTCCGGAACATTTTGGCGAATATTTTCAAAGTGCCAACGGCTGTTGCGCCGTAACGTGTCCGACCCGGCCGGTTCCTCCGGTCGGCCCGAACGAGCGAAAATTCGGCCTCTTCCCCTGGAGGTCCGGAACATTTTGGCGAATATTTTCAAAGTGCCAACGGCCGTTCCGCCGTAAAGTGTCCGACCCGGCTGGTTCCTCCGGTCGGCCCGAACGAGCGAAAATTCGGCCTCTTCCCCTGGAGGTCCGGACGACTTTGGCGAATATTTTCAAAGTGCCAACGGCTGTTGGGCCGTAAAGTGTCCGACCCGGCTGGTTCCTCCGGTCGGCCCGAACGAGCGAAAATTCGGCCTCTTAACCCTGGAGGTCCGTTCAAGTTTAACGAATAATTTCTAAGTGCTAACGGCTGTTGCGCCGTAACGTGTCCGACCCGGCCGGTTCCTCCGGTCGGCCCGAACGAGCGAAAATACGGCCTCTTCCCCTGGAGGTCCGGAACATTTTGGCGAATATTTTCAAAGTGCCAACGGCTGTTGCGCCGTAACGTGTCCGACCCGGCTGGTTCCTCCGGTCGGCGCCGAACGAGCGAAAATTCGGCCTCTTCCCCTGGAGGTCCGGAACAAGATTGGCGAATATTTTCTAAGTGCCATCGGCTCTTCCGCCGTAAGGTGTCCGACTCGGCCGGTTCCTCCGGTCGGCCCGAACGAGCGAAAATTCGGCCTCTTCCCCTGGAGGTCCTGTCAAGTTGCGAATATTTCCTAAGTGCCAACGGCTGTTCCGCCGTAAAGAGTCCGACTCGGCTGGTTCCCGATGTCGGCCAGAACAAGTGAAAATTCGGCCTCTTCCCCTGGAGGTCCGTTCAAGATTAACGAATATTTTCTAAGTGCCAACGGCTCTTGCGCCGAAAAGCGTCCGACTCGGCTGGTTCCCGATGTCGGCCAGAACAAGTGAAAATTCGGCCTCTTCCCCTGGAGGTCCGTTCAAGATTAACGAATATTTTCTAAGTGCCAACGGCTGCTCCGCCGTAAAGCGTCCGCTTCGGCTGGTTCCCGATGTCGGCCAGAACAAGTGAAAATTCGGCCTCTTCCCCTGGAGGTCCGTTCAAGATTAACGAATATTTTCTAAGTGCCAACGGCTCTTGCGCCGAAAAGCGTCCGCCTCGGCTGGTTCCCGATGTCGGCCAGAACAAGTGAAAATTCGGCCTCTTCCCCTGGAGGTCCGTTCACGATTAACGAATATTTTCTAAGTGCCAACGGCTCTTGCGCCGAAAAGCGTCCGCCTCGGCTGGTTCCCGATGTCGGCCAGAACAAGTGAAAATTCGGCCTCTTCCCCTGGAGGTCCGTTCAAGATTAACGAATATTTTCTAAGTGCCAACGGCTCTTGCGCCGAAAAGCGTCCGCCTCGGCTGGTTCCCGCGGTCGGACACAAAATGTGTCAATTCGGCCTCTCTGAGGTACCAGGGGTGGGCTTTATGTACTTGGTCCCCCCACTTAGTGTTACTCATCACTTTACCCCCATTTCGCAAAATATAGTCGGCACGTATGTGCAGAACTGTTTATTTTCATTTTAAAAATTGTCTAAGTGCCAGCGGAAGCTGTCACGCGAACTGTCCGAGCTACCACGGTGCCCATCCCGGGCAGTGACGGCAAAAGGCCGATGTGTGTTTGATGGAAGTCTGAATAATTTCTAAGTGCCAACGGCTCAACCGCCGTAAAGTGTCCGCCTCGGCTGGTTCTCCCGGTCGGCCCGAACGAGCGAAAATTCGGCCTCTTCCCCTGGAGGTCCGGAACATTTTGGCGAATATTTCCTAAGTGCCAACGGCTGCTCCGCCGTAAAGTGTCCGCCTCGGCTGGTTCCCCCGGTCGGCCAGAACAAGTGAAAATTCGGCCTCTTCCCCTGGAGGTCCGGAACATTTTGGCGAATATTTCCTAAGTGCCAACGGCTGCTCCGCCGTAAAGTGTCCGCCTCGGCCGGTTCACCCGGTCGGCCAGAACAAGTGAAAATTTGGCCTCTTCCCCTGGAGGTCCGGAACATTTTGGCGAATATTTCCTAAGTGCCAACGGCTGCTCCGCCGTAAAGTGTCCGCCTCGGCCGGTTCACCCGGTCGGCCAGAACAAGTGAAAATTTGGCCTCTTCCCCTGGAGGTCCGGAACATTTTGGCGAATATTTCCTAAGTGCCAACGGCTGCTCCGCCGTAAAGTGTCCGACTCGGCTGGTTCCCCCGGTCGGCCAGAACAAGTGAAAAATCGGCCTCTTCCCCTGGAAGTCCGGCCGAGTTAAGGCAAATATTTCCTAAGTGCCAACGGCTGCTCAGCCTTAAAGTGTCCGACTCGGCTGGTTCCCGATGTCGGCCAGAACAAGTGAAAATCCGGCCTCTTCCCCTGGAAGTCCGGCCGAGTTAAGGCAAATATTTCCTAAGTGCCAACGGCTGCTCAGCCTTTAAGTGTCCGACTCGGCTGGTTCCCGATGTTGGCCAGAACAAGTGAAAATCCGGCCTCTTCCCCTGGAAGTCCGGCCGAGTTAAGGCAAATATTTCCTAAGTGCCAAGGGCTGCTCAGCCTTAAAGGGCCCGACTCGTCTGGTTCCCGATGTCGGCCAGAACAAGTGACAATTCGGCCTCTTCCCCTGGAGGTCTTTTCAAGTTTAACGAATATTTTCTAAGTGCCGACGGCTGCTCCGCCTTAAAGCGTCCGACTCGGCTGGTTCCCGATGTCGGCCAGAACAAGTGACAATTCGGCCTCTTCCCCTGGAGGTCCTTTCAAGTTTAACGAATATTTTCTAAGTGCCAACGGCTGCTCCGCCTTAAAGCGTCCGACTCGGCTGGTTCCCGATGTCGGCCAGAACAGGTGAAAATTCGGCCTCTTCCCCTGGAGGTCCGTTCAAGTTTGGCGAATATTTTCTAAGTGCCAACGGCTGCTCCGCCTTAAAGTGTCCGACTCGGCTGGTTCCCGATGTCGGGCAGAACAAGTGACAATTCGGCCTCTTCCCCTGGAAGTCCGGCCGAGTTTGGCGAATATTTTCTAAGTGCCAACGGCTGCTCCGCCGTAAAGAGTCCGACTCGGCTGGTTCCCGATGTCGGCCAGAACAAGTGACAATTCGGCCTCTTCCCCTGGAGGTCCTTTGAAGTTTAGCGAATATTTTCTAAGTTCCAACGGCTCTTGCGCCGAAAAGCGTCCGACTCGGCTGGTTCCCGATGTCGGCCAGAACAGGTGAAAATTCGGCCTCTTCCCCTGGAGGTCCGTTCAAGTTTGGCGAATATTTTCTAAGTGCCAACGGCTGCTCCGCCTTAAAGTGTCCGACTCGGCTGGTTCCCGATGTCGGGCAGAACAAGTGACAATTCGGCCTCTTCCCCTGGAAGTCCGGCCGAGTTTGGCGAATATTTTCTAAGTGCCAACGGCTGCTCCGCCGTAAAGAGTCCGACTCGGCTGGTTCCCGATGTCGGCCAGAAAAAGTGACAATTCGGCCTCTTCCCCTGGAGGTCCTTTGAAGTTTAGCGAATATTTTCTAAGTGCCAACGGCTCTTGCGCCGAAAAGCGTCCGCCTCGGCTGGTTCCCGCGGTCGGCCGTAATAGGCGAAAATTCGGCCTCTTCCCCTGGAGCGACCTCCAAATTTGGGCGAAATTTTTCTAAGTGCCTAAAGGTACCAGGGGTTTGGGTACCAGGGGTGCAGTACGAACTGGTCTTTTGTCAACCCATGTACTTTTTCTAGAGTACATGGGTTGGTCCCCCCACTTAGTGTACTCATCACTTTACCCCCCTTTCGCAAAATATAGTCAGAACGAGCATGGGGGACGCAATTGTTTTCCATGCAAATCAATTGGGCCTGGTCCGAGCGCTGGTAACGGCCGCCAGCAAGCGTCCCCTGCTCGGATAGCAGAACTGAAGAAGGCACGGCACTTCCAGAGAGAGAGAGAAAATTTTCTAAGTGCCACATTTCTCAAAAATTTTCAAAGTGCCACATTTCTCAAAAATTTTCAAAGTGCCACATTTCTCAAAAATTTTCAAAGTGCCACATCTCTCAAAAATGTTCAAAGTGCCACATCTCTGAAAAACTTTCTAAGTGCCACATCTCTGAAAAACTTTCTAAGTGCCACATCTCTGAAAAACTTTCTAAGTGCCACATCTCTGAAAAATTTTCTAAGTGCCACAGCACGGCTGTGAAATATTCAAAGTCCTACAGGCATTGGCAGAATCCGCGGACGGCCGTCTGCTCCCGGCGGCCGCCGCGAAGCTACTACCCCCTCCCGGGGACGGCTGTCTGCTCCCGGCAGCCGTCCTTACCCCCCTCCCCCGTTTGCACCGCCTGAAGTTAGACCCGCCTTGGTAGGGCCCCCACCGGCCCCGGCTCGCCGGCGTTGGGTGGACGGTTCCTGCCCACTTGCGGGTCCCGGTCGCTTGGCAACCGACCGGGGAGGACCAGCCGCCTCCTTAAACACAGGCTGGAAGGGAAATCCGATCAAGCTACGGAGGACCGGCCGCCTCCTTAAACACAGGCCGGAAGGGAAATCCGATCAAGCTACGGAGGACCGGTCGCCTCCCTAAACACAGGCCGGGCAAAAATCTGCGAATGGGCCCGTCAAGGGTAGTGGGTCATCCAAGGAGGGAGGTACCGGCCGCCTCCTTAAACACAGGCCGGGCAAAAATCTGCGAATGGCCCGTCAAGGGTAGAAGGTCATCCAAGGAGGGAGGTACCGGCCGCCTCCTTAAACACAGGCCGGGCAAAAATCTGCGAATGGCCCGTCAAGGGTAGAAGGTCATCCAAGGAGGGAGGTACCGGCCGCCTCCTTAAACACAGGCCGGGCAAAAATCTGCGAATGGCCCGTCAAGGGTTGTTGGTCATCCAAGGAGGGAGGTACCGGCCGCCTCCTTAAACACAGGCCGGGCAAAAATCTGCGAACGGCCCGTCAAGGGTTCTGTCTCATCCAAGAAAGGGGTACCGGCCGCCTCAGAGGCCGGAGCGAAGGGGGCGAAAGGCTGTCGATGGGGAAGGATCGGGGCCACGGCTAATCTAGCGATGCCCGCGTCGGGCGGTCACTCCGACGAATGAGCGGGGCCGAATCCGGCGCGAGGCGGCCTTCAGGCACGTGGTTCGAGACGACCTCACCCGGCTCTAGCCCGGAGCGAAAAAAACACTCTTATAACCTGACCGACATGCGCCCATGACCCGCCTTGGTAGGGCCCCCACCGGCCCCGGCTACCGCCGGCGTTGGGTGGACGGTTCCTCCCCACTTGCGGGTCGCACTCCAGCGCTAGGCCGCCGCGCGAGAGCGCGCGCCCCGCGCCGCCCGCGCAGGCCTAGCGCGAACCGTACGGCAGCGAAACCGAGACGCCCCGGCTCAACCTCACCCAGAGGCCATCCACGGAGGCCGAGCGCGCGATCCGACTTGCGGCACGCCACGTGGGCGTCCGCCGGCCGCGCCGGTCGACCGCGAAACCGATTTCTCAAAGACCAAGCCCGAGTCCCAACCTCCGCACATATCCGCACACGCCTTCCCGACCACCGCGAAGCGGGAGGCGTCTATCGTGGCCGCCGGGGCGTATGACCCCTCCGCGTGAGGCGTGCGGGCTCGGGGGGGCCGCAACGACCGAGTCTGACTCGGACGGGGCGCAGCTTCCCTCCCGGTCGCAGCATCAGCGCCGAACGCGCGACGTCACCAGCCCCCCGGAACGGTTCGTCGGGAGCGCGGCAATGGCCCACATCTCACCTCGCCAGCCGGCCGCAGCGGGCCGCGCCGAACCGAGTCTGACTCGGGGTGCGCACAGTCCCGTCTGGGTCACGGAGGCGACGAGCTGTGACCGCCACCGTCGCCCCTTCGTCCTTCCGGATCCCCCCAGCGCCGGCAAAACTCCGCATCCTGGCCGCATCGCGTGACCGGGCGGGCCGCAACGACCGAGTCTGACTCGGACGGGGCGCAGCTTCCCGCCTCGGGCCATCGCAAAGCGTGCCTCGCGCGGGCAAAGTCGCCGGCGCAGCGCCGCGCCCCTCGACAAGAGCGAGCCTCAGCCGGGCTGCGACGACCGAGTCTGACTCGGACGGAGCGCAGCTTCCCGCCTGGGTTACCGCTAGTCGCCGGGCCGACGGCGCCCATCCCCGGACCCCGCCGTTCCCTCGCGGTTTATCCTAAGCCGCC
>NW_026061350.1:30000-35906 GCF_024217435.2 Syngnathus scovelli
ATCGGAGGATGACACCGGGCGTGCGTAAGAGGCGCGTCCGGGGATGAGGCAGCATCCTCGGGCGTCAGCCGGGAGTAGGCAGCCTCCCCCAAGTGGAACGTAGCCTCCACTAAGTGGAACTCAGTCTCCGGAGGATGACAGCGGGCGTGCGTAAGAGGCGCGTCCGGGGATGAGGCAGCATCCTCGGACACCGGCCGGGAGCGCGCGGGCGCTGTGGAAGTAAGTACATCCGCTCCTGGTACCTAAAAATTCCTCCAGCGGCGGGCCCCGGGCCTAAACTTTCTCCGGGCCGCGCAACACGCACTTTCCGCCGGACACCGACGGAGGCAACGTCCCCCTCCTGCGGTGACAAAAAAAATCCACCCCTGGTACCTAAAAATTTCTCCAGCGGCGGGCCCCTGGCCTAAACTTTCTCCGGCCCGCGCAACACGCACTTTCCGTCGGACACGGACGGAGGCAACGTCCCCCTCCTGCGGTGACAAAAAAAATCCACCCCTGGTACCTAAAAATTTCTCCAGCGGCGGGCCCCTGGCCTAAATTTTCTCCGGCCCGCGCAACACGCACTTTGCGCCGGACGCCGGTCCCAAACCACCACCGCCGACCGCCACAAGGCGACAGCCACCATCCCCAAGCGCCATCCCCGACCGCCACAAGGCGACCGCCACAAGGCGACCGCCACAAGGCGACAGCCACCATCCCCAAGCGCCATCCCCGACCGCCACAAGGCGACCGCCACCAGCCGACCGCCACAAGGCGACAGCCACCATCCCCAAGCGCCATCCCCAAGCGCCACCCCCGACCGCCACCAGCCGACCGCCACCAGCCGACCGCCACCAGCCGACCGCCACCAGCCGACAGCCACCATCCCCAAGCGCCACCCCCGACCGCCGCCCCCCGACCGCCACAAGGCGACCGCCACCAGCCGACCGCCACAAGGCGACAGCCACCATCCCCAAGCGCCACCCCCGACCGCCACCCCCCGACCGCCACCAGCCGACCGCCACCAGCCGACCGCCACCAGCCGACCGCCACAAGGCGACAGCCACCATCCCCAAGCGCCATCCCCGACCGCCACCCCCCGACCGCCACAAGGCGACAGCCACCATCCCCAAGCGCCATCCCCGACCGCCACCCCCCGACCGCCACCAGCCGACCGCCACCAGCCGACCGCCACAAGGCGACAGCCACCATCCCCAAGCGCCATCCCCGACCGCCACAAGGCGACCGCCACAAGGCGACCGCCACCAGCCGACCGCCACAAGGCGACAGCCACCATCCCCAAGCGCCATCCCCGACCGCCACAAGGCGACCGCCACAAGGCGACCGCCACCAGCCGACCGCCACAAGGCGACAGCCACCATCCCCAAGCGCCATCCCCGACCGCCACCCCCCGACCGCCACCAGCCGACCGCCACCAGCCGACAGCCACCATCCCCAAGCGCCATCCCCAAGCGCCACCCCCGACCGCCACCAGCCGACCGCCACCAGCCGACCGCCACCAGCCGACCGCCACCAGCCGACAGCCACCATCCCCAAGCGCCATCCCCAAGCGCCACCCCCGACCGCCACCAGCCGACAGCCACCAGCCGACCGCCACCAGCCGACCGCCACCGGCCGTTCGCGGTGTGCGCCGCCGTTCCCCAAGCACCCTCCGGGACGAAGCCGGAGCCAGAGAATAGCAGCGGTGGTGCGTAAAAGCTGCGGCCGGGCCTCGCGGAAGGTCCCCGGGCGGCGAGCTGCGGAGCCCCGGCCTCCAGCTTCCACCAGGTAATAGGACCGGGCGCGCGTAAAAGCTGCGGCCGGGCCTCGCGGAAGGTCCTCGGGCATCCAGCGAGATCACACGGCCCCCACCGGAGGCGGCTAGCGCCTCCGTAGAGTAGTACCGGCCCGTGGAAGCGGCCGCCCGTCAGCCTGCGTTGCCGCTGGTCGAAAAATGCACTAAGTGCCAAACCCCATTCATTTACAACGGCGTGTCCGCCAGAGGGCGCACTTCCCCCGGCGGACCAGCCGGCGGGGCTCGTTAGAGAGTGTATCCGCCTGGCAGTGCCTCCTGGACGGCCTGTATTCCGGACCGCGACCGCTAACTTACGGGAGCCTAAACGGCCCGCGGACCAGCCGGCGGGTCCTCCGTGAAAGCCTATCCGCCTGGCGGTGCCTCCTGGCCGGCCTGGATTCCGGACCGCGACCGCTCACTCGCGGGACCCTAAACGGCCCGCGGACCAGCCGGCGGGTCCTCCGTGAAAGCCTATCCGCCTGGCGGTGCCTCCTGGCCGGCCTGGATTCCGGACCGCCACCGCTCACTCGCGGGACCCTAAACGGCCCGCGGACCAGCCGGCGGCTCCTCCGTGAAAGCCTATCCGCCTGGCGGTGCCTCCTGGCCGGCCTGGATTCCGGACCGCCACCGCTCACTCGCGGGACCCTAATCGGCCCGCGGACCAGCCGGCGGATCCTCCGTGAAAGCCTATCCGCCTTCGCCGGTTCCCCGGCCGGCCACGGGTGGCGAGAATCCGGCCTCCTCGCCCGGAGCGCGCTTCGACTTGGGCGAAAAATGCACCAAGTGCCAAACCCCATTCATTTACAACGGCGTGTCCGCCAGAGGGCGCACTTCCTCCGGCCGGCGGGGCTCGTTAGAGAGCGCGTCCGCCTTGGCCGGTTCCCCGGCCGGCCACGGGTGGCGAGAATCCGGCCTCCTCGCCCGGAGCGCGCTTCGACTTGGGCGAAAAATGCACTAAGTGCCAAACCCCATTCATTTACAACGGCGTGTCCGCCAGAGGGCGCACTTCCTCCGGCCGGCGGGGCTCGTTAGAGAGCGCGTCCGCTTTCGCCGGTTCCCCGGTCGGCCGCGAACGGCGAAAAGCCGGCCTCTTCCCCCGGAGCCCGGTGGGCGAATTTTTTTTTTTTTTTTTTTTTCAAAGTGCCAACGGCTCTCGCGCCGCGCTGCGTCCGCCTTCGCCGGTTCCCCGGTCGGCCCGAACGAGCGAAAATTCGGCCTCTTGCCCCGGAGCCCGGTCGGCGAATTATTTATTTATTTATTTATTTATTTTTCCAAAGTGCCAACGGCTCTCGCGCCGCGATGCGTCCGCCTTCGCCGGTTCCCCGGTCGGCCACGAACGGCCAAAAATCGGCCTCTCCCCCCGGAGCCCGGTCGGCGAATTATTATTTATTTATTTATTTATTTATTTATTTTTCCAAAGTGCCAACGGCTCTCGCGCCGCGATGCGTCCGCCTTCGCCGGTTCCCCGGTCGGCCACGAAGTATTGCGCATGATTATACGCGATGTTAATATTTATTTAATTATTAAATAAATACATACATGTGTTTATTAATGATATACGCGATGTTAATATTTATTTAATTATTACCTATATTATGAATAAACTAACGGTGATTTTACACGATTTGACTACATACGTGACCGTGATATAGTGCCGAGGGCTCCCGCGCCGTCACGCGTCCGCCTTGGCACGGGTCGCCCGCGGCAGCGAGCGTTCGGCTCGCGGGGGTCCGCGGGGTGTTATTAGGGAGTGCGGCAGCCGTGCCGAGGCTCCGGCCGGCCGCCGGAAGTCCCGCGGGGGAGCGTCGGAGCTCCGCGAGGCCGGCCGGGGAGCCTCTTAGTCATCGCCCGCGCTCGCGGTGGTCCCGGTCGCTTAAAGTGCCACGGGAGGCGTAGCGATGCGAGTGAGTGTGCGCAAAGTGCGAGAGGCGGTGCATTTACGCGCCGTGTCCGCGAGAGGGAGGCAATTCCCCGTTGCGACCTCCGGGAGATCAGCGGGCCGCCGAAAAGGCTCGGCCGGGGTGCCTGGAGCCTCCTCGGGCGTCGAGTTAGGAGGGGGGCGCGCGGAGAACCGGCTGGATGTCCCCTGGAAGCTCAGCGGGCCGTGGGAAAGGCTTGGCCGGGGTGCCGGAAGCCTCGGCCGGCTTAAAAGTGAGGAGGAAAGCGCGCGGAGAACCGGCCGGAGGTCCCCTGGAAGCTCAGCGGGCCGTGGAGAAAGCTTAGCCGGGGTGCCTGGAGCCTCGGCCGGCTTAAAATGTGAGGAGGAAAGCGCGCGGAGAACCGGCCGGAGGTCCCCTGGAAGCTCAGCGGGACGTGGGAAACGCTTGGCCGGGGTGCCGGAAGCCTCGGCCGGCTTAAAAGTGAGGAGGAAAGCGCGCGGAGAACCGGCCGGAGGTCCCCTGGAAGCTCAGCGGGCCGTGGGAAACGCTTGGCCGGGGTGCCGGGAGCCTCGGCCGGCTTAAAACGTGAGGAGGAAAGCACCGGGAGAACCGGCTGGAGGTCTTCTGGAAGCTCAGCGGGCCGCCGAAAACGCGTAGCCGAGGTGCCGGGAGCCTCCTCGGGCGTCAAAAGTGAGGAGCGACGCACCCCCGAGAACCGCCCGGGTCCTCCAGCCACCGTTGAAAAAGACGTCGAGTCAGGCTACCTTAAGAGAGTCACAGTTACTCCCGCCGTTTACCCGCGCGGAGCGTCATCGCCTCCGCGAACCGTCAAAAATAAATAAATTCATAAATAAATAAATGTCAAGTGAGCCTACCTTAAGAGAGTCACAGTTACTCCCGCCGTTTACCCGCGCGGAGCGTCATCGCCTCCGCGAACCGTCAAAAATAAATAAATACATAAATAAATAGATGTCAAGTGAGCCTACCTTAAGAGAGTCACAGTTACTCCCGCCGTTTACCCGCGCGGAGCGTCATCGCCTCCGCGAACCGTCAAAAATAAATAAATACATAAATAAATAGATGTCAAGTGAGCCTACCTTAAGAGAGTCACAGTTACTCCCGCCGTTTACCCGCGCGGAGCGTCATCGCCTCCGCGAACCGTCAAAAATAAATAAATACATAAATAAATAGATGTCAAGTGAGCCTACCTTAAGAGAGTCACAGTTACTCCCGCCGTTTACCCGCGCGGAGCGTCATCGCCTCCGCGAACCGTCAAAAATAAATAAATACATAAATAAATAGATGTCAAGTGAGCCTACCTTAAGAGAGTCACAGTTACTCCCGCCGTTTACCCGCGCGGAGCGTCATCGCCTCCGCGAACCGTCAAAAATAAATAAATACATAAATAAATAGATGTCAAGTGAGCCTACCTTAAGAGAGTCACAGTTACTCCCGCCGTTTACCCGCGCGGAGCGTCATCGCCTCCGCGAACCGTCAAAAATAAATAAATACATAAATAAATAGATGTCAAGTGAGCCTACCTTAAGAGAGTCACAGTTACTCCCGCCGTTTACCCGCGCGGAGCGTCATCGCCTCCGCGAACCGTCAAAAATAAATAAATACATAAATAAATAGATGTCAAGTGAGCCTACCTTAAGAGAGTCACAGTTACTCCCGCCGTTTACCCGCGCGGAGCGTCATCGCCTCCGCGAACCGTCAAAAATAAATAAATACATGAATAAATAGTCAAGTGAGCCTACCTTAAGAGAGTCGTAGTTACTCCCGCCGTTCGGCCGCTTAAAGTGCCACGGGAGGCGTAGCAATGCGAGTGAGTGTGCGCCAAGTGCGAGAGGCGGTGTATTTACTCGCCGTGTCCGCGAGAGGGAGGTAACTCCCCGTTGCGACCTCCGGGAGAGCAACGGGCCGCCGAAAACGCTCAGCCGAGGTGCTGGAAGCCTCGGCCGGCTCTCAAAGCGAGGCGCGAGGCACCGGGAGAACCGGCTGGAGGTACCCTGGAAGCTCAGCGGGCCGTGGGAAACGCTCAGCCGAGGTGCTGGAAGCCTCGGCCGGCTCACAAAGCGAGGCGCGAGGCACCGGGAGAACCGGCTGGAGGTCCCCTGGAAGCTCAGCGGGCCGTGGGAAACGCTCAGCCGAGGTGCTGGAAGCCTCGGCCGGCTCACAAAGCGAGGCGCGAGGCACCGGGAGAACCGGCCGGAGGTCCCCTGGAAGCTCAGCGGGCCGTGGAGAAAGCT
>NW_026061351.1:0-5000 GCF_024217435.2 Syngnathus scovelli
ATTTCCTAAGTGCCAACGGCTGCTCCGCCGTAAAGAGACCGACTCGGCTGGTTCCCGATGTCGGCCAGAACAAGTGAAAATTCGGCCTCTTCCCTGGAGGTCAGTTGAAGTTTAACGAATATTTCCTAAGTGCCAACGGCTGCTCCGCCGTAAAGTGTCCGACTCGGCTGGTTCCCGATGTCGGCCAGAACAAGTGAATATTCGGCCTCTTCCCCTGGAGGTCCGGAACATTTTGGCAAATATTTCCTAAGTGCCAACGGCTGCTCCGCCGTAAAGAGTCCGACTCGGCTGGTTCCCGATGTCGGCCAGAACAAGTGAAAAATCGGCCCTCTTCCCCTGGAAGTCCGGCCGAGTTCGGCGAATATTTCCTAAGTGCCAACGGCTGTTCCGCCGTAAAGAGTCCGACTCGGCTGGTTCCCGATGTCGGCCAGAACAAGTGAAAATTCGGCCTCTTCCCCTGGAGGTCCGTTCAAGATTAACGAATATTTTCTAAGTGCCAACGGCTGCTCCGCCGTAAAGCGTCCGACTCGGCTGGTTCCCGATGTCGGCCAGAACAAGTGAAAATTCGGCCTCTTCCCCTGGAAGTCCGGCCGAGTTAAGGCAAATATTTCCTAAGTGCCAACGGCTGCTCAGCCTTTAAGTGTCCGACTCGCTGGTTCCCGATGTCGGCCAGAACAAGTGAAAATCCGGCCTCTTCCCCTGGAAGTCCGGCCGAGTTAAGGCAAATATTTCCTAAGTGCCAACGGCTGCTCAGCCGTAAAGGGTCCGACTTGGCTGGTTCCCGATGTCGGCCAGAACAAGTGAAAATTCGGCCTCTTCCCCTGGAGGTCAGTTGAAGTTTAACGAATATTTTCTAAGTGCCAACGGCTGCTCCGCCGTAAAGTGTCCGCCTCGGCCGGTTCACCCAGTCGGCCAGAACAAGTGAAAATTTGGCCTCTTCCCCTGGAGGTCCGGAACATTTTGGCGAATATTTTCTAAGTGCCAACGGCTGCTCCGCCGTAAAGCGTCCGACTCGGCTGGTTCCCGATGTCGGCCAGAACAAGTGACAATTCGGCCTCTTCCCTGGAGGTCCTTTCAAGTTTAACGAATATTTTCTAAGTGCCAACGGCTGCTCCGCCTTAAAGCGTCCGACTCGGCTGGTTCCCGATGTCGGCCAGAACAGGTGAAAATTCGGCCTCTTCCCTGGAGGTCCGTTCAAGTTTGGCGAATATTTTCTAAGTGCCAACGGCTGCTCCGCCTTAAAGTGTCCGACTCGGCTGGTTCCCGATGTCGGGCAGAACAAGTGACAATTCGGCCTCTTCCCCTGGAAGTCCGGCCGAGTTTGGCGAATATTTTCTAAGTGCCAACGGCTGCTCCGCCGTAAAGAGTCCGACTCGGCTGGTTCCCGATGTCGGCCAGAAAAAGTGACAATTCGGCCTCTTCCCCTGGAGGTCCTTTGAAGTTTAGCGAATATTTTCTAAGTGCCAACGGCTCTTGCGCCGAAAAGCGTCCGCCTCGGCTGGTTCCCGCGGTCGGCCGTAATAGGCGAAAATTCGGCCTCTTCCCCTGGAGCGACCTCCAAATTTGGGCGAAATTTTTTCTAAGTGCCTAAAGGTACCAGGGGTTGGGGTACCAGGGGTGCATTACCAACTGGTCTTTTGTCAACCCATGTACTTTTTCTAGAGTACATGGGTTGGTCCCCCCACTTAGTGTACTCATCACTTTACCCCCCTTTCGCAAAATATAGTCAGAACGAGCATGGGGGACGCAATTGTTTTCCATGCAAATCAATTGGGCCTGGTCCGAGCGCTGGTAACGGCCGCCAGCAAGCGTCCCCTGCTCGGATAGCAGAACTGAAGAAGGCACGGCACTTCCAGAGAGAGAGAGAGAAAATTTTCTAAGTGCCACATTTCTCAAAAATTTTCAAAGTGCCACATCTCTCAAAAAATTTCTAAGTGCCACATCTCTCAAAAAATTTCTAAGTGCCACATCTCTGAAAAAATTTCTAAGTGCCACATCTCTGAAAAACTTTCTAAGTGCCACATCTCTGAAAAATTTTCTAAGTGCCACAGCACGGCTGTGAAATATTCAAAGTCCTACAGGCATTGGCAGAATCCGCGGACGGCCGTCTGCTCCCGGCGGCCGCCGCGAAGCTACTACCCCCTCCCGGGGACGGCTGTCTGCTCCCGGCAGCCGTCCTTACCCCCCTCCCCCGTTTGCACCGCCTGAAGTTAGACCCGCCTTGGTAGGGCCCCCACCGGCCCCGGCTCGCCGGCGTTGGGTGGACGGTTCCTGCCCACTTGCGGGTCCCGGTCGCTTGGCAACCGACCGGGGAGGACCAGCCGCCTCCTTAAACACAGGCTGGAAGGGAAATCCGATCAAGCTACGGAGGACCGGCCGCCTCCATAAACTCAGGCCGGAAGGGAAATCCAATCAAGCTACGGAGGACCGGCCGCCTCCATAAACACAGGCCGGAAGGGAAATCCAATCAAGCTACGGAGGACCGGCCGCCTCCATAAACTCAGGCCGAAGGGAAATCCGATCAAGTTACGGAGGACCGGTCGCCTCCCTAAACACAGGCCGGGCAAAAATCCACGAATGGCCCGTCAAGGGTAGAAGGTCATCCAAGGAAGGAGGTACCGGCCGCCTCCTTAAACACAGGCCGGGCAAAAATCTGCGAATGGCCCGTCAAGGGTAGTAGGTCATCCAAGAAAGGGGGGTACCGGCCGCCTCTATTAACAGGCCGGGCAAAAATCTGCGAATGGGCCCGTCAAGGGTAGTGGGTCATCCAAGGAAGGAGGTACCGGCCGCCTCCTTAAACACAGGCCGGGCAAAAATCTGCGAATGGCCCGTCAAGGGTAGTAGGTCATCCAAGAAAGGGGGTACCGGCCGCCTCTATTAACAGGCCGGGCAAAAATCTGCGAATGGGCCCGTCAAGGGTAGTGGGTCATCCAAGGAAGGAGGTACCGGCCGCCTCCTTAAACACAGGCCGGGCAAAAATCTGCGAATGGCCCGTCAAGGGTAGTAGGTCATCCAAGAAAGGGGGTACCGGCCGCCTCTATTAACAGGCCGGGCAAAAATCTGCGAATGGGCCCGTCAAGGGTAGTGGGTCATCCAAGGAAGGAGGTACCGGCCGCCTCCTTAAACACAGGCCGGGCAAAAATCTGCGAACGGTCCGTCAAGGATTCTGGCTCATCCAAGAAAGGGGGTACCGGCCGCCTTACTAACAGGCCGGAGTACAGGGGGCGAAAGGCTGTCGATGGGGAAGGATCGGGGCCACGGCTAATCTAGCGATGCCCGCGTCGGGCGGTCACTCCGACGAATGAGCGGGGCCGAATCCGGCGCGAGGCGGCCTTCAGGCACGTGGTTCGAGACGACCTCACCCGGCTCTAGCCCGGAGGATCGGAGGCAACGGCCGTCTCCTTAAGCTAAGGCCGGACGAAAATCTGCGGATGCGGTCCATCCAAGGCAGACGGAGGTACCGGCCGCCTCGGTAAACAAAGCCCGGGCAAAAATCTGCGAATGGTCCGTCAAGGATTCTGGCTCATCCAAGGTGGGGGTACCGGCCGCCTCTATTAACAGGCCGGAGTACAGGGGCGAAAGGCTGTCGATGGGGAAGGATCGGGGCCACGGCTAATCTAGCGATGCCCGCGTCGGGCGGTCACTCCGACGAATGAGCGGGGCCGAATCCGGCGTAGGCGGCCTTCAGGCACGTGGTTCGAGACGACCTCACCCGGCTCTAGCCCGGAGGATCGGAGGCAACGGCCGTCTCCTTAAGCTAAGGCCGGACGAAAATCTGCGGATGCGGTCCATCCAAGGCAGACGGAGGTACCGGCCGCCTCGGTAAATAAAGCCCGGGCAAAAATCTGCGAACGGCCCGTCAAGGGTTCTGTCTCATCCAAGAAAGGGGTACCGGCCGCCTCAGAGGCCGGAGCGAAGGGGGCGAAAGGCTGTCGATGGGGAAGGATCGGGGCCACGGCTAATCTAGCGATGCCCGCGTCGGGCGGTCACTCCGACGAATGAGCGGGGCCGAATCCGGCGTAGGCGGCCTTCAGGCACGTGGTTCGAGACGACCTCACCCGGCTCTAGCCCGGAGCGAATATCATCTCCAAGGTGTGGAGGCAACGGCCGTCTCCTTAAGCTAAGGCCGGACGAAAATCTGCGGATGCGGTCCATCCAAGGCAGACGGAGGTACCGGCCGCCTCGGTAAATAAAGCCCGGGCAAAAATCTGCGAACGGCCCGTCAAGGGTTCTGTCTCATCCAAGAAAGGGGTACCGGCCGCCTCAGAGGCCGGAGCGAAGGGGGCGAAAGGCTGTCGATGGGGAAGGATCGGGGCCACGGCTAATCTAGCGATGCCCGCGTCGGGCGGTCACTCCGACGAATGAGCGGGGCCGAATCCGGCGTAGGCGGCCTTCAGGCACGTGGTTCGAGACGACCTCACCCGGCTCTAGCCCGGAGCGAATATCATCTCCAAGGTGTGGAGGCAACGGCCGTCTCCTTAAGCTAAGGCCGGACGAAAATCTGCGGATGCGGTCCATCCAAGGCAGACGGAGGTACGGCCGCCTCGGTAAACAGAGGCCGGGCGAAAATCTGCGAATGGTCCGTTAAGGATTCTCTCTCATCCAAGGAAGGGGTACCGGCCGCCTCTATTAACAGGCCGGAGCACAGGGGGCGAAAGGCTGTCGATGGGGAAGGATCGGGGCCACGGCTAATCTAGCGATGCCCGCGTCGGGCGGTCACTCCGACGAATGAGCGGGGCCGAATCCGGCGCGAGGCGGCCTTCAGGCACGTGGTTCGAGACGACCTCACCCGGCTCTAGCCCGGAGCGAAAAAAAACACTCTTATAACCTGACCGACATGCGCCCATGACCCGCCTTGTAGGGCCCCCACCGGCCCCGGCTACCGCCGGCGTTGGGTGGACGGTTCCTCCCCACTTGCGGGTCGCACTCCAGCGCTACGGCCGCCGCGCGAGCGCGCGCCCCGCGCCGCCCGCGCAGGCCTAGCGCGAACCGTACGGCAG
>NW_026061351.1:17500-35861 GCF_024217435.2 Syngnathus scovelli
AGCCGACAGCCACCATCCCCAAGCGCCATCCCCAAGCGCCACCCCCGACCGCCACCAGCCGACCGCCACCAGCCGACCGCCACCGGCCGACCGCCACCGGCCGTTCGCGGTGTGCGCCGCCGTTCCCCAAGCACCCTCCGGGACGAAGCCGGAGCCAGAGAATAGCAGCGGCCGTGCGTAAAAGCTGCGGCCGGGCCTCGCGGAGGGTCCCCGGGCAGCGAGCTGCCGAGCCCCGGCCTCCAGCTTCCACCAGGTAATAGGACCGGGCGCGCGCAAAAGCTGCGGCCGGGCCTGGCGGAAGGTCCTCGGGCATCCAGCGAGATCACACGGCCCCCACCGGAGGCGGCTAGCGCCTCCGTAGAGTAGTGCCGGCCCGCGGAAGCGGCCGCCCGTCAGCCTGCGTTGCCGCTGGTCGAAAAATGCACAAAGTGCCAAACCCCATTCATTTACAACGGCGTGTCCGCCAGAGGGCGCACTTCCCCCGGCGGACCAGCCGGCGGCTCCTCCGTGAAAGCCTATCCGCCTGGCGGTGGCTCCGGGCCGGCCTGGATTCCGGACCGCCACCGCTCACTCGCGGGACCCTAATCGGCCCGCGGACCAGCCGGCGGGACCTCCGTGAAAGCCTATCCGCCTGGCGGTGCCTCCTGGCCGGCCTGGATTCCGGACCGCCACCGCTCACTCGCGGGACCCTAATCGGCCCGCGGACCAGCCGGCGGATCCTCCGTGAAAGCCTATCCGCCTTCGCCGGTTCCCCGGCCGGCCACGGGTGGCGAGAATCCGGCCTCCTCGCCCGGAGCGCGCTTCGACTTGGGCGAAAAATGCACCAAGTGCCAAACCCCATTCATTTACAACGGCGTGTCCGCCAGAGGGCGCACTTCCTCCGGCCGGCGGGGCTCGTTAGAGAGCGCGTCCGCCTTGGCCGGTTCCCCGGCCGGCCACGGGTGGCGAGAATCCGGCCTCCTCGCCCGGAGCGCGCTTCGACTTGGGCGAAAAATGCACTAAGTGCCAAACCCCATTCATTTACAACGGCGTGTCCGCCAGAGGGCGCACTTCCTCCGGCCGGCGGGGCTCGTTAGAGAGCGCGTCCGCTTTCGCCGGTTCCCCGGTCGGCCGCGAACGGCGAAAAGCCGGCCTCTTCCCCCGGAGCCCGGTGGGCGAATTTTTTTTTTTTTTTTTTTTTTTTTTTTTCAAAGTGCCAACGGCTCTCGCGCCGCGCGCTGCGTCCGCCTTCGCCGGTTCCCCGGTCGGCCCGAACGAGCGAAAATTCGGCCTCTTGCCCCGGAGCCCGGTCGGCGAATTATTTATTTATTTATTTATTTATTTATTTATTTTTCCAAAGTGCCAACGGCTCTCGCGCCGCGATGCGTCCGCCTTCGCCGGTTCCCCGGTCGGCCACGAACGGCCAAAAATCGGCCTCTCCCCCCGGAGCCCGGTCGGCGAATTATTATTTATTTATTTATTTATTTATTTATTTTTCCAAAGTGCCAACGGCTCTCGCGCCGCGATGCGTCCGCCTTCGCCGGTTCCCCGGTCGGCCACGAAGTATTGCGCATGATTATACGCGATGTTAATATTTATTTAATTATTAAATAAATACATACATGTGTTTATTAATGATATACGCGATGTTAATATTTATTTAATTATTACCTATATTATGAATAAACTAACGGTGATTTTACACGATTTGACTACATACGTGACCGTGATATAGTGCCGAGGGCTCCCGCGCCGTCACGCGTCCGCCTTGGCACGGGTCGCCCGCGGCAGCGAGCGTTCGGCTCGCGGGGGTCCGCGGGGTGTTATTAGGGAGTGCGGCAGCCGTGCCGAGGCTCCGGCCGGCCGCCGGAAGTCCCGCGGGGGAGCGTCGGAGCTCCGCGAGGCCGGCCGGGGAGCCTCTTAGTCATCGCCCGCGCTCGCGGTGGTCCCGGTCGCTTAAAGTGCCACGGGAGGCGTAGCGATGCGAGTGAGTGTGCGCAAAGTGCGAGAGGCGGTGCATTTACGCGCCGTGTCCGCGAGAGGGAGGCAATTCCCCGTTGCGACCTCCGGGAGATCAGCGGGCCGCCGAAAAGGCTCGGCCGGGGTGCCTGGAGCCTCCTCGGGCGTCGAGTTAGGAGGGGGGCGCGCGGAGAACCGGCTGGATGTCCCCTGGAAGCTCAGCGGGCCGTGGGAAAGGCTTGGCCGGGGTGCCGGAAGCCTCGGCCGGCTTAAAAGTGAGGAGGAAAGCGCGCGGAGAACCGGCCGGAGGTCCCCTGGAAGCTCAGCGGGCCGTGGAGAAAGCTTAGCCGGGGTGCCTGGAGCCTCGGCCGGCTTAAAATGTGAGGAGGAAAGCGCGCGGAGAACCGGCCGGAGGTCCCCTGGAAGCTCAGCGGGACGTGGGAAACGCTTGGCCGGGGTGCCGGAAGCCTCGGCCGGCTTAAAAGTGAGGAGGAAAGCGCGCGGAGAACCGGCCGGAGGTCCCCTGGAAGCTCAGCGGGCCGTGGGAAACGCTTGGCCGGGGTGCCGGGAGCCTCGGCCGGCTTAAAACGTGAGGAGGAAAGCACCGGGAGAACCGGCTGGAGGTCTTCTGGAAGCTCAGCGGGCCGCCGAAAACGCGTAGCCGAGGTGCCGGGAGCCTCCTCGGGCGTCAAAAGTGAGGAGCGACGCACCCCCGAGAACCGCCCGGGTCCTCCAGCCACCGTTGAAAAAGACGTCGAGTCAGGCTACCTTAAGAGAGTCACAGTTACTCCCGCCGTTTACCCGCGCGGAGCGTCATCGCCTCCGCGAACCGTCAAAAATAAATAAATACATAAATAAATGTCAAGTGAGCCTACCTTAAGAGAGTCGTAGTTACTCCCGCCGTTTGGCCGCTCAAAGTGTCATCGGAAGCGGACCCACGCAAGTAAGTGTGCGCAAAGTGCGAGAGGTGGTGTTTTTACTCGCCGCGTCCGCCAGAGGGAGGCAATTCCCCGCCGCGGCGGCACCGGCAGCTTCCGAGCGTCTCCCCGAGCGCTCGGAAGTCCGTGCGGGGGGGAGATGAGAGCCGTGCGAGGTACCAGGTGGAGCCGGACGGCGCGGTGCTTCCAAGCAGCCGATCCGCTGGGCTTGGAGCTATTTTCGGCCACTTGGCGCGCGAGCACGGCCTCCCGGGTGGTGCCGGGGGGTGGTGCGTGAGCGCGCCGGCCGCTGGAAGTCCCGCGGAGGAGCGCCGGAGCTCCGCGAGGCCGGCCGGGGAGCCTCTTAGTCGTCACCCGGGGCCGCCGGAGCACCGGGGGGTGGTGCGCGAGCGCGCCGGCCGCCGGAGGTCCCGCGGAGGAGCGTCGGAGCTCCGCGAGGCCGGGGAGCCTCTCGGTAATCACCCGGGGCCGGCGGAGCGTTATTCGGCCGCTCTGCGCGCGCGCGCACGGCCTCCCGGCGGTGCCGGGGGGTGGTGCGCGAGCGCGCCGGCCGCCGGAGGTCCCGCGGAGGAGCGTCGGAGCTCCGCGAGGCCGGGGAGCCTCTCGGTAATCACCCGGGGCCGGCGGAGCGTTATTCGGCCGCTCTGCGCGCGCGCGCACGGCCTCCCGGCGCCTCCGCGAACCGCCAAAATAAATGTCAAGTGAGCCTACCTTAAGAGAGTCACAGTTACTCCCGCCGTTTACCCGCGCGGAGCGTCATCGCCTCCGCGAACCGTCAAAAATAAATAAGTACATAAATGAATAAATGTCAAGTGAGCCTACCTTAAGAGAGTCACAGTTACTCCCGCCGTTTACCCGCGCGGAGCGTCATCGCCTCCGCGAACCGTCAAAAATAAATAAATACATAAGTAAATAGATGTCAAGTGAGCCTACCTTAAGAGAGTCACAGTTACTCCCGCCGTTTACCCGCGCGGAGCGTCATCGCCTCCGCGAACCGTCAAAAATAAATAAATACATGAATAAATAGTCAAGTGAGCATACCTTAGGAGAGTCGCAGTTACTCCCGCCGTTTACCCGCGCGGAGCGTCATCGCCTCCGCGAACCGTCAAAAATAAATAAATACATGAATAAATAAATGTCAAGTGAGCCTACCTTAAGAGAGTCACAGTTACTCCCGCCGTTTACCCGCGCAAAGTGCGAGAGGCGGTGTATTTACTCGCCGTGTCCGCGAGAGGGAGGTAACTCCCCGTTGCGACCTCCGGGAGAGCAACGGGCCGCCGAAAACGCTCAGCCGAGGTGCTGGAAGCCTCGGCCGGCTCGCAAAGCGAGGCGCGAGGCACCGGGAGAACCGGCTGGAGGTCCCCTGGAAGCTCAGCGGGCCGTGGGAAACGCTCAGCCGAGGTGCTGGAAGCCTCGGCCGGCTCACAAAGCGAGGCGCGAGGCACCGGGAGAACCGGCTGGAGGTCCCCTGGAAGCTCAGCGGGCCGTGGGAAACGCTTGGCCGGGGTGCCTGGAGCCTCGGCCGGCTTAAAAGTGAGGAGGAAGCGCGCGGAGAACCGGCTGGAGGTCCCCTGGAAGCTCAGCGGGGTGTGGGAAAAAGCTTAGCCGGGGTGCCGGAAGCCTCGGCCGGCTTAAAACGTGAGGAGGAAAGCACCGGGAGAACCGGCTGGAGGTCTTCTGGAAGCTCAGCGGGCCGTGGAGAAAGCTTAGCCGGGGTGCCGGAAGCCTCGGCCGGCTTAAAATGTGAGGAGGAAACCGGCTGGACGTCTTCTGGAAGATCAGCGGGCCGTGGAAAATGCTAAGCCGAGGTGCTGGTTGTCGAATAAGGCTCCGCCATCTCGTAGAAGGTGCTAATAAAGTTCATATCCGCTCGGCTGGAGGTAATTGGCCAGCGGACCGGCCGGCGGGACCTCCGTGACCGCCTATCCGCCTGGCGGTGCCTCCTGGCCGGCGTGCATTCCGGGCCGCGACCGCTCACTTACGGGACCCTGATTGGCCCGCGGACCGGCCGGCGGGACCTCCGTGACCGCCTATCCGCCTGGCGGTGCCTGCTGGCCGGCGTGCATTCCGGGCCGCGACCGCTCACTTACGGGACCCTGATTGGCCCGCGGACCGGCCGGCGGGACCTCCGTGACAGCCTACCCGCCTGGCGGTGGCTGCTGGCCGGCGCGGATTCCGGGCCGCGACCGCTAACTTACGGGACCCTAATTGGCCCGCGGACCAGCTGGCGGGACCTCCGTGACAGCCTACCCGCCTGGCGGTGCCTCCTGGCCGGCGTGGATTCCGGGCCGCGACCGCTAACTTACGGGACCCTAAACGGCCCGCGGACCAGCTGGCGGGACCTCCGTGACCGCCCATCCGCCTGCCGGTGCCTCCTGGCCGGCGTGGATTCCGGGCCGCGACCGCTAACTTACGGGACCATAAATGGCCCGCGGACCAGCTGGCGGGACCTCCGTGACCGCCTATCCGCCTGGCGGTGCCTCCTGGCCGGCCTGGATTCCGGGCCGCGACCGCTCACCTACGGGACCCTAAATGGCCCGCGGACCAGCCGGCGGGACCTCCGTGACAGCCTATCCGCCTCCCGGTGGCTGCTGGCCGGCGCGGATTCCGGGCCGCGACCGCTAACTTACGGGACCCCAATTGGCCCGCGGACCAGCCGGCGGGACCCCCGTGACCGCCTATCCGCCTTGGCCGGTTCCCCGGCCGGCCACGGATGGCGAGAATCCGGCCTCCTCGCCCGGAGCGCTCGTCGGCTTCGGCGAAAAATGCACTAAGTGCCAAACCCCATTCATTTACAATAGCGTGTCCGCCAGAGGGCGCAGTTCCCCCCGCGGACCGGCCGGCGGGACCTCCGTGACCGCCTATCCGCCTGGTGGTGGCTGCGGGCCGGCGCGAATTCCGGGCCGCGACCGCTAACTTACGGGACCCCGATTGGCCCGCGGACCAGCCGGCGGGACCTCCGTGACCGCCTATCCGCCTGCGCTGGTTCCCCGGCCGGCGCGAATTCCGGGCCGCGACCGCTAACTTACGGGACCCCGATTGGCCCGCGGACCAGCCGGCGGGACCTCCGTGACCGCCTATCCGCCTGCGCTGGTTCCCCGGCCGGCGCGAATTCCGGGCCGCGACCGCTAACTTACGGGACCCCGATTGGCCCGCGGACCAGCCGGCGGGACCTCCGTGACCGCCTATGCGCCTGCGCTGGTTCCCCGGCCGGCGCGAATTCCGGGCCGCGACCGCTAATTTACGGGACCCCAATTGGCCCGCGGACCAGCCGGCGGGACCTCCGTGACCGCCTATCCGCCTTCGCTGGTTCCCCGGTCGGCGTGTATTCCGGGCCGCGGCCGCTCACTTACGGGACCAAAATTGGCCCGCGGACCAGCCGGCGGGACCTCCGTGACCGCCTATCCGCCTGCGCTGGTTCCCCGGCCGGCGTGGATTCCGGACCGCGACCGCTAAATTACGGGACCCAAATTGGCCCGCGGACCAGCCGGCGGGACATCCGTGACCGCCTATCCGCCTTCGCTGGTTCCCCGGTCGGCCACAGATGACGAATATTCGGCCTCTCGCTCTGGAAGTCCTGCCGACTTAGCCGAAAATTTTCTAAGTGCCATCGGCTCTCGCTCGGAAAAGTGTCCGCCTCGTCTGGTTCCCCAGCTCGGCCTCAGAATTCGAAAATTCGGCCTCTCTGAGGTACCAGGGGTAGGCTTTATGTACTTGGTCCCCCCAGTTAGTGTACTCATCACTTTACCCCCCTTTCGCAAAATATAGTCGGCACGTATGTGCAGAACTGTTTATTTTCATTTTAAAAATTTTCTAAGTGCCAGCGGAAGCTGTCACACGAACTGTCCGAGCTACCACGGTGCCCATCCCGGGCAGTGACGGCAAAAGGCCGATGTGTGTTTGATGGAAGTCTGAATAATTTCTAAGTGCCAACGGCTCAACCGCCGTAAAGTGTCCGCCTCGGCTGGTTCTCCCGGTCGGCCCGAACGAGCGAAAATTCGGCCTCTTCCCCTGGAGGTCCGGAACATTTTGGCGAATATTTTCAAAGTGCCAACGGCTGTTGCGCCGTAAAGTGTCCGCCTCGGCTGGTTCTCCCGGTCGGCCCGAACGAGCGAAAATTCGGCCTCTTCCCCTGGAGGTCCGGAACATTTTGGCGAATATTTTCAAAGTGCCAACGGCTGTTGCGCCGTAAAGTGTCCGACCCGGCCGGTTCCTCCGGTCGGCCCGAACGAGCGAAAATTCGGCCTCTTCCCCTGGAGGTCCGGAACATTTTGGCGAATATTTTCAAAGTGCCAACGGCTGTTGCGCCGTAACGTGTCCGACCCGGCCGGTTCCTCCGGTCGGCCCGAACGAGCGAAAATTCGGCCTCTTCCCCTGGAGGTCCGGAACATTTTGGCGAATATTTTCAAAGTGCCAACGGCTGTTGCGCCGTAACGTGTCCGACCCGGCCGGTTCCTCCGGTCGGCCCGAACGAGCGAAAATTCGGCCTCTTCCCCTGGAGGTCCGGAACATTTTGGCGAATATTTTCAAAGTGCCAACGGCTGTTGCGCCGTAACGTGTCCGACCCGGCCGGTTCCTCCGGTCGGCCCGAACGAGCGAAAATTCGGCCTCTTCCCCTGGAGGTCCGGACGACTTTGGCGAATATTTTCTAAGTGCGAACGGCTGTTGCGCCGTAACGTGTCCGACCCGGCCGGTTCCTCCGGTCGGCCCGAACGAGCGAAAATTCGGCCTCTTCCCCTGGAGGTCCGGACGACTTTGACGAATATTTTCTAAGTGCCAACGGCTGTTCCGCCGTAACGTGTCCGACCCGGCCGGTTCCTCCGGTCGGCCTGAACAAGTGAAAATTCGGCCTCTTCCCCTGGAGGTCCGGAACATTTTGGCGAATATTTTCTAAGTGCCATCGGCTCTTCCGCCGTAAGGTGTCCGACCCGGCCGGTTCCTCCGGTCGGCCTGAACGAGCGAAAATTCGGCCTCTTCCCCTGGAGGTCCTGTCAAGTTTAACGAATATTTTCTAAGTGCCATCGGCTCTTCCGCCGTAATGTGTCCGACTCGGCCGGTTCCTCCGGTCGGCCTGAACGAGCGAAAATTCGGCCTCTTCCCCTGGAGGTCCTGTCAAGTTTAACGAATATTTTCTAAGTGCCATCGGCTCTTCCGCCGTAAGGTGTCCGACTCGGCCGGTTCCTCCGGTCGGCCTGAACGAGCGAAAATTCGGCCTCTTCCCCTGGAGGTCCTGTCAAGTTTAACGAATATTTTCTAAGTGCCATCGGCTCTTCCGCCGTAAGGTGTCCGACTCGGCCGGTTCCTCCGGTCGGCCTGAACAAGCGAAAATTCGGCCTCTTCCCCTGGAGGTCCGTTCAAGTTTAACGAATATTTTCTAAGTGCCATCGGCTCTTCCGCCGTAAGGTGTCCGACTCGGCTGGTTCCCGATGTCGGCCAGAACAAGTGGAAACTCGGCCTCTTCCCCTGGAGGTCAGTTGAAGTTTAACGAATATTTTCAAAGTGCCAACGGCTGCTCCGCCGTAAAGCGTCCGACTCGGCTGGTTCCCGATGTCGGCCAGAACAAGTGAAAATTCGGCCTCTTCCCCTGGAGGTCCGTTCAAGATTAACGAATATTTTCTAAGTGCCAACGGCTGCTCCGCCGTAAAGCGTCCGACTCGGCTGGTTCCCGATGTCGGCCAGAACAAGTGAAAATTCGGCCTCTTCCCCTGGAGGTCCGTTCAAGATTAACGAATATTTTCTAAGTGCCAACGGCTCTTGCGCCGAAAAGCGTCCGCCTCGGCTGGTTCCCGATGTCGGCCAGAACAAGTGAAAATTCGGCCTCTTCCCCTGGAGGTCCGTTCAAGATTAACGAATATTTTCTAAGTGCCAACGGCTCTTGCGCCGAAAAGCGTCCGCCTCGGCTGGTTCCCGCGGTCGGACACAAAATGTGTCAATTCGGCCTCTCTGAGGTACCAGGGGAGGGCTTTATGTACTTGGTCCCCCCACTTAGTGTACTCATCACTTTACCCCCCTTTCGCAAAATATAGTCGGCACGTATGTGCAGAACTGTTTATTTTCATTTTAAAAATTGTCTAAGTGCCAGCGGAAGCTGTCACACGAACTGTCCGAGCTACCACGGTGCCCATCCCGGGCAGTGACGGCAAAAGGCCGATGTGTGTTTGATGGAAGTCTGAATAATTTCTAAGTGCCAACGGCTCAACCGCCGTAAAGTGTCCGCCTCGGCCGGTTCTCCCGGTCGGCCCGAACGAGCGAAAATTCGGCCTCTTTCCCTGGAGGTCCGGAACATTTTGGCGAATATTTTCTAAGTGCCAACGGGTGCTCCGCCGTAAAGTGTCCGCCTCGGCTGGTTCCCCCGGTCGGCCAGAACAAGTGAAAATTCGGCCTCTTCCCCTGGAGGTCCGGAACATTTTGGCGAATATTTCCTAAGTGCCAACGGCTGTTCCGCCGTAAAGAGTCCGACTCGGCTGGTTCCCGATGTCGGCCAGAACAAGTGAAAAATCGGCCTCTTCCCCTGGAAGTCCGGCCGAGTTAAGGCAAATATTTCCTAAGTGCCAACGGCTGTTCCGCCGTAAAGGGTCCGACTCGGCTGGTTCCCGATGTCGGCCAGAACAAGTGAAAAATCGGCCTCTTCCCCTGGAAGTCCGGCCGAGTTAAGGCAAATATTTCCTAAGTGCCAACGGCTGCTCCGCCGTAAAGCGTCCGACTCGGCTGGTTCCCGATGTCGGCCAGAATAAGTGGAAATTCGGCCTCTTCCCCTGGAGGTCCGTTCAAGATTAACGAATATTTTCTAAGTGCCAACGGCTGCTCCGCCGAAAAGCGTCCGACTCGGCTGGTTCCCGATGTCGGCCAGAACAAGTGAAAATTCGGCCTCTTCCCCTGGAGGTCAGTTGAAGTTTAACGAATATTTTCTAAGTGCCAACGGCTGTTCCGCCGTAAAGAGTCCGACTCGGCTGGTTCCCGATGTCGGCCAGAACAAGTGAAAATTCGGCCTCTTCCCCTGGAGGTCAGTTGAAGTTTAACGAATATTTTCTAAGTGCCAACGGCTGTTCCGCCGTAAAGAGTCCGACTCGGCTGGTTCCCGATGTCGGCCAGAACAAGTGAAAATTCGGCCTCTTCCCCTGGAAGTCCGGCCGAGTTAAGGCAAATATTTCCCAAGTGCCAACGGCTGTTCCGCCGTAAAGGGTCCGACTCGGCTGGTTCCCGATGTCGGCCAGAACAAGTGAAAAATCGGCCTCTTCCCCTGGAAGTCCGGCCAAGTTCGGCGAATATTTCCTAAGTGCCAACGGCTGTTCCGCCGTAAAGAGTCCGACTCGGCTGGTTCCCGATGTCGGCCAGAACAAGTGAAAATTCGGCCTCTTCCCCTGGAAGTCCGGCCGAGTTAAGGCAAATATTTCCTAAGTGCCAACGGCTGTTCCGCCGTAAAGAGTCCGACTCGGCTGGTTCCCGATGTCGGCCAGAACAAGTGAAAAATCGGCCTCTTCCCCTGGAAGTCCGGCCAAGTTCGGCGAATATTTCCTAAGTGCCAACGGCTGTTCCGCCGTAAAGAGTCCGACTCGGCTGGTTCCCGATGTCGGCCAGAACAAGTGAAAATCCGGCCTCTTCCCCTGGAAGTCCGGCCGAGTTAAGGCAAATATTTCCTAAGTGCCAACGGCTGTTCCGCCGTAAAGAGTCCGACTCGGCTGGTTCCCGATGTCGGCCAGAACAAGTGAAAATCCGGCCTCTTCCCCTGGAAGTCCGGCCGAGTTAAGGCGAATATTTCCTAAGTGCCAACGGCTGCTCAGCCTTAAAGTGTCCGACTCGGCTGGTTCCCGATGTCGGCCAGAACAAGTGAAAATCCGGCCTCTTCCCCTGGAAGTCCGGCCGAGTTAAGGCGAATATTTCCTAAGTGCCAACGGCTGCTCAGCCTTAAAGTGTCCGACTCGGCCGGTTCCCGATGTCGGCCAGAACAAGTGAAAATCCGGCCTCTTCCCCTGGAAGTCCGGCCGAGTTAAGGCAAATATTTCCTAAGTGCCAACGGCTGTTCCGCCGTAAAGGGTCCGACTCGGCTGGTTCCCGATGTCGGCCAGAACAAGTGAAAAATCGGCCTCTTCCCCTGGAGGTCCGGAACATTTTGGCGAATATTTCCTAAGTGCCAACGGCTGTTCCGCCGTAAAGTGTCCGCCTCGGCTGGTTCCCGATGTCGGCCAGAACAAGTGAAAATCCGGCCTCTTCCCCTGGAGGTCCGGAACATTTTGGCAAATATTTCCTAAGTGCCAACGGCTGCTCCGCCGTAAAGTGTCCGACTCGGCCGGTTCCCCCGGTCGTCCAGAACAAGTGAAAATCCGGCCTCTTCCCCTGGAAGTCCGGCCGAGTTAAGGCAAATATTTCCTAAGTGCCAACGGCTGCTCAGCCTTAAAGTGTCCGACTCGGCTGGTTCCCGATGTCGGCCAGAACAAGTGAAAATCCGGCCTCTTCCCCTGGAAGTCCGGCCGAGTTAAGGCGAATATTTCCTAAGTGCCAACGGCTGCTCAGCCTTAAAGTGTCCGACTCGGCTGGTTCCCGATGTCGGCCAGAACAAGTGAATATTCGGCCTCTTCCCCTGGAGGTCCGGAACATTTTGGCAAATATTTCCTAAGTGCCAACGGCTGCTCCGCCGTAAAGTGTCCGACTCGGCTGGTTCCCGATGTCGGCCAGAACAAGTGAAAATCCGGCCTCTTCCCCTGGAAGTCCGGCCAAGTTCGGCGAATATTTCCTAAGTGCCAACGGCTGTTCCGCCGTAAAGAGTCCGACTCGGCTGGTTCCCGATGTCGGCCAGAACAAGTGAATATTCGGCCTCTTCCCCTGGAGGTCCGTTCAAGATTAACGAATATTTTCTAAGTGCCAACGGCTGCTCCGCCGTAAAGCGTCCGACTCGGCTGGTTCCCGATGTCGGCCAGAACAAGTGAATATTCGGCCTCTTCCCCTGGAGGTCCGTTCAAGATTAACGAATATTTTCTAAGTGCCAACGGCTGCTCCGCCGTAAAGCGTCCGACTCGGCTGGTTCCCGATGTCGGCCAGAACAAGTGAAAATTCGGCCTCTTCCCCTGGAGGTCAGTTGAAGTTTAACGAATATTTTCTAAGTGCCAACGGCTGCTCCGCCGTAAAGCGTCCGACTCGGCTGGTTCCCGATGTCGGCCAGAACAAGTGAAAATTCGGCCTCTTCCCCTGGAGGTCAGTTGAAGTTTAACGAATATTTTCAAAGTGCCAACGGCTGCTCCGCCGTAAAGCGTCCGACTCGGCTGGTTCCCGATGTCGGCCAGAACAAGTGAAAATTCGGCCTCTTCCCCTGGAGGTCCGTTCAAGATTAACGAATATTTTCTAAGTGCCAACGGCTCTTGCGCCGAAAAGCGTCCGCCTCGTCTGGTTCCCGCGGTCGGACACAAAATGTGTCAATTCGGCCTCTCTGAGGTACCAGGGGTAGGCTTTATGTACTTGGTCCCCCCACTTAGTGTACTCATCACTTTACCCCCCTTTCGCAAAATATAGTCGGCACGTATGTGCAGAACTGTTTATTTTCATTTTAAAAATTGTCTAAGTGCCAGCGGAAGCTGTCACACGAACTGTCCTAGCTACCACGGTGCCCATCCCGGGCAGTGACGGCAAAAGGCCGATGTGTGTTTATGGAAGTCTGAATAATTTCTAAGTGCCAACGGCTCAACCGCCGTAAAGTGTCCGCCTCGGCTGGTTCTCCCGGTCGGCCCGAACGAGCGAAAATTCGGCCTCTTCCCCTGGAGGTCCGGAACATTTTGGCGAATATTTTCAAAGTGCCAACGGCTGCTCCGCCGTAAAGTGTCCGCCTCGGCTGGTTCCCCCGGTCGGCCAGAACAAGTGAAAATTCGGCCTCTTCCCCTGGAGGTCCGGAACATTTTGGCGAATATTTTCAAAGTGCCAACGGCTGCTCCGCCGTAAAGTGTCCGCCTCGGCTGGTTCCCCCGGTCGGCCAGAACAAGTGAAAATTCGGCCTCTTCCCCTGGAGGTCCGGAACATTTTGGCGAATATTTCCTAAGTGCCAACGGCTGCTCCGCCGTAAAGTGTCCGACTCGGCTGGTTCCCCCGGTCGGCCAGAACAAGTGAAAAATCGGCCTCTTCCCCTGGAAGTCCGGCCGAGTTAAGGCAAATATTTCCTAAGTGCCAACGGCTGCTCAGCCTTAAAGGGTCCGACTCGGCTGGTTCCCGATGTCGGCCAGAACAAGTGAAAATTCGGCCTCTTCCCCTGGAAGTCCGGCCGAGTTAAGGCAAATATTTCCTAAGTGCCAACGGCTGCTCCGCCGTAAAGCGTCCGACTCGGCTGGTTCCCGATGTCGGCCAGAACAAGTGAAAATTCGGCCTCTTCCCCTGGAGGTCCGTTCAAGATTAACGAATATTTCCTAAGTGCCAACGGCTGTTCCGCCGTAAAGAGTCCGACTCGGCTGGTTCCCGATGTCGGCCAGAACAAGTGAAAAATCGGCCTCTTCCCCTGGAAGTCCGGCCGAGTTCGGCGAATATTTCCTAAGTGCCAACGGCTGTTCCGCCGTAAAGAGTCCGACTCGGCTGGTTCCCGATGTCGGCCAGAACAAGTGAAAATCCGGCCTCTTCCCCTGGAAGTCCGGCCGAGTTAAGGCAAATATTTCCTAAGTGCCAACGGCTGTTCCGCCGTAAAGGGTCCGACTCGGCTGGTTCCCGATGTCGGCCAGAACAAGTGAAAAATCGGCCTCTTCCCCTGGAAGTCCGGCCGAGTTCGGCGAATATTTCCTAAGTGCCAACGGCTGTTCCGCCGTAAAGAGTCCGACTCGGCTGGTTCCCGATGTCGGCCAGAACAAGTGAAAATCCGGCCTCTTCCCCTGGAAGTCCGGCCGAGTTAAGGCAAATATTTCCTAAGTGCCAACGGCTGTTCCGCCGTAAAGAGTCCGACTCGGCTGGTTCCCGATGTCGGCCAGAACAAGTGAAAAATCGGCCTCTTCCCCTGGAAGTCCGGCCGAGTTCGGCGAATATTTCCTAAGTGCCAACGGCTGTTCCGCCGTAAAGAGTCCGACTCGGCTGGTTCCCGATGTCGGCCAGAACAAGTGAAAATCCGGCCTCTTCCCCTGGAAGTCCGGCCGAGTTAAGGCAAATATTTCCTAAGTGCCAACGGCTGTTCCGCCGTAAAGGGTCCGACTCGGCTGGTTCCCGATGTCGGCCAGAACAAGTGAAAAATCGGCCTCTTCCCCTGGAAGTCCGGCCGAGTTCGGCGAATATTTCCTAAGTGCCAACGGCTGTTCCGCCGTAAAGAGTCCGACTCGGCTGGTTCCCGATGTCGGCCAGAACAAGTGAAAATCCGGCCTCTTCCCCTGGAAGTCCGGCCGAGTTAAGGCGAATATTTCCTAAGTGCCAACGGCTGTTCCGCCGTAAAGGGTCCGACTCGGCTGGTTCCCGATGTCGGCCAGAACAAGTGAAAAATCGGCCTCTTCCCCTGGAAGTCCGGCCGAGTTCGGCGAATATTTCCTAAGTGCCAACGGCTGTTCCGCCGTAAAGAGTCCGACTCGGCTGGTTCCCGATGTCGGCCAGAACAAGTGAAAATCCGGCCTCTTCCCCTGGAAGTCCGGCCGAGTTAAGGCGAATATTTCCTAAGTGCCAACGGCTGTTCCGCCGTAAAGGGTCCGACTCGGCTGGTTCCCGATGTCGGCCAGAACAAGTGAAAAATCGGCCTCTTCCCCTGGAAGTCCGGCCGAGTTCGGCGAATATTTCCTAAGTGCCAACGGCTGTTCCGCCGTAAAGAGTCCGACTCGGCTGGTTCCCGATGTCGGCCAGAACAAGTGAAAATCCGGCCTCTTCCCCTGGAAGTCCGGCCGAGTTAAGGCGAATATTTCCTAAGTGCCAACGGCTGCTCAGCCTTAAAGTGTCCGACTCGGCTGGTTCCCGATGTCGGCCCGAACGAGCGAAAATTCGGCCTCTTCCCCTGGAGGTCCGGAACATTTTGGCGAATATTTCCTAAGTGCCAACGGCTGCTCCGCCGTAAAGTGTCCGACTCGGCTGGTTCCCGATGTCGGCCAGAACAAGTGAAAATCCGGCCTCTTCCCCTGGAAGTCCGGCCAAGTTCGGCGAATATTTCCTAAGTGCCAACGGCTGCTCCGCCGTAAAGAGACCGACTCGGCTGGTTCCCGATGTCGGCCAGAACAAGTGAAAATTCGGCCTCTTCCCCTGGAGGTCAGTTGAAGTTTAACGAATATTTCCTAAGTGCCAACGGCTGCTCCGCCGTAAAGTGTCCGACTCGGCTGGTTCCCGATGTCGGCCAGAACAAGTGAATATTCGGCCTCTTCCCCTGGAGGTCCGGAACATTTTGGCAAATATTTCCTAAGTGCCAACGGCTGCTCCGCCGTAAAGAGTCCGACTCGGCTGGTTCCCGATGTCGGCCAGAACAAGTGAAAAATCGGCCTCTTCCCCTGGAAGTCCGGCCGAGTTCGGCGAATATTTCCTAAGTGCCAACGGCTGTTCCGCCGTAAAGAGTCCGACTCGGCTGGTTCCCGATGTCGGCCAGAACAAGTGAAAATTCGGCCTCTTCCCCTGGAGGTCCGTTCAAGATTAACGAATATTTTCTAAGTGCCAACGGCTGCTCCGCCGTAAAGCGTCCGACTCGGCTGGTTCCCGATGTCGGCCAGAACAAGTGAAAATTCGGCCTCTTCCCCTGGAAGTCCGGCCGAGTTAAGGCAAATATTTCCTAAGTGCCAACGGCTGCTCAGCCTTTAAGTGTCCGACTCGGCTGGTTCCCGATGTCGGCCAGAACAAGTGAAAATCCGGCCTCTTCCCCTGGAAGTCCGGCCGAGTTAAGGCAAATATTTCCTAAGTGCCAACGGCTGCTCAGCCGTAAAGGGTCCGACTTGGCTGGTTCCCGATGTCGGCCAGAACAAGTGAAAATTCGGCCTCTTCCCCTGGAGGTCAGTTGAAGTTTAACGAATATTTTCTAAGTGCCAACGGCTGCTCCGCCGTAAAGTGTCCGCCTCGGCCGGTTCACCCAGTCGGCCAGAACAAGTGAAAATTTGGCCTCTTCCCCTGGAGGTCCGGAACATTTTGGCGAATATTTTCTAAGTGCCAACGGCTGCTCCGCCGTAAAGCGTCCGACTCGGCTGGTTCCCGATGTCGGCCAGAACAAGTGACAATTCGGCCTCTTCCCCTGGAGGTCCTTTCAAGTTTAACGAATATTTTCTAAGTGCCAACGGCTGCTCCGCCTTAAAGCGTCCGACTCGGCTGGTTCCCGATGTCGGCCAGAACAGGTGAAAATTCGGCCTCTTCCCCTGGAGGTCCGTTCAAGTTTGGCGAATATTTTCTAAGTGCCAACGGCTGCTCCGCCTTAAAGTGTCCGACTCGGCTGGTTCCCGATGTCGGGCAGAACAAGTGACAATTCGGCCTCTTCCCCTGGAAGTCCGGCCGAGTTTGGCGAATATTTTCTAAGTGCCAACGGCTGCTCCGCCGTAAAGAGTCCGACTCGGCTGGTTCCCGATGTCGGCCAGAAAAAGTGACAATTCGGCCTCTTCCCCTGGAGGTCCTTTGAAGTTTAGCGAATATTTTCTAAGTGCCAACGGCTCTTGCGCCGAAAAGCGTCCGCCTCGGCTGGTTCCCGCGGTCGGCCGTAATAGGCGAAAATTCGGCCTCTTCCCCTGGAGCGACCTCCAAATTTGGGCGAAATTTTTTCTAAGTGCCTAAAGGTACCAGGGGTTGGGGTACCAGGGGTGCATTACCAACTGGTCTTTTGTCAACCCATGTACTTTTTCTAGAGTACATGGGTTGGTCCCCCCACTTAGTGTACTCATCACTTTACCCCCCTTTCGCAAAATATAGTCAGAACGAGCATGGGGGACGCAATTGTTTTCCATGCAAATCAATTGGGCCTGGTCCGAGCGCTGGTAACGGCCGCCAGCAAGCGTCCCCTGCTCGGATAGCAGAACTGAAGAAGGCACGGCACTTCCAGAGAGAGAGAGAGAAAATTTTCTAAGTGCCACATTTCTCAAAAATTTTCAAAGTGCCACATCTCTCAAAAAATTTCTAAGTGCCACATCTCTCAAAAAATTTCTAAGTGCCACATCTCTGAAAAAATTTCTAAGTGCCACATCTCTGAAAAACTTTCTAAGTGCCACATCTCTGAAAAATTTTCTAAGTGCCACAGCACGGCTGTGAAATATTCAAAGTCCTACAGGCATTGGCAGAATCCGCGGACGGCCGTCTGCTCCCGGCGGCCGCCGCGAAGCTACTACCCCCTCCCGGGGACGGCTGTCTGCTCCCGGCAGCCGTCCTTACCCCCCCTCCCCCGTTTGCACCGCCTGAAGTTAGACCCGCCTTGGTAGGGCCCCCACCGGCCCCGGCTCGCCGGCGTTGGGTGGACGGTTCCTGCCCACTTGCGGGTCCCGGTCGCTTGGCAACCGACCGGGGAGGACCAGCCGCCTCCTTAAACACAGGCTGGAAGGGAAATCCGATCAAGCTACGGAGGACCGGCCGCCTCCATAAACTCAGGCCGGAAGGGAAATCCAATCAAGCTACGGAGGACCGGCCGCCTCCATAAACACAGGCCGGAAGGGAAATCCAATCAAGCTACGGAGGACCGGCCGCCTCCATAAACTCAGGCCGGAAGGGAAATCCGATCAAGTTACGGAGGACCGGTCGCCTCCCTAAACACAGGCCGGGCAAAAATCCACGAATGGCCCGTCAAGGGTAGAAGGTCATCCAAGGAAGGAGGTACCGGCCGCCTCCTTAAACACAGGCCGGGCAAAAATCTGCGAATGGCCCGTCAAGGGTAGTAGGTCATCCAAGAAAGGGGGGTACCGGCCGCCTCTATTAACAGGCCGGGCAAAAATCTGCGAATGGGCCCGTCAAGGGTAGTGGGTCATCCAAGGAAGGAGGTACCGGCCGCCTCCTTAAACACAGGCCGGGCAAAAATCTGCGAATGGCCCGTCAAGGGTAGTAGGTCATCCAAGAAAGGGGGTACCGGCCGCCTCTATTAACAGGCCGGGCAAAAATCTGCGAATGGGCCCGTCAAGGGTAGTGGGTCATCCAAGGAAGGAGGTACCGGCCGCCTCCTTAAACACAGGCCGGGCAAAAATCTGCGAATGGCCCGTCAAGGGTAGTAGGTCATCCAAGAAAGGGGGTACCGGCCGCCTCTATTAACAGGCCGGGCAAAAATCTGCGAATGGGCCCGTCAAGGGTAGTGGGTCATCCAAGGAAGGAGGTACCGGCCGCCTCCTTAAACACAGGCCGGGCAAAAATCTGCGAACGGTCCGTCAAGGATTCTGGCTCATCCAAGAAAGGGGGTACCGGCCGCCTTACTAACAGGCCGGAGTACAGGGGGCGAAAGGCTGTCGATGGGGAAGGATCGGGGCCACGGCTAATCTAGCGATGCCCGCGTCGGGCGGTCACTCCGACGAATGAGCGGGGCCGAATCCGGCGCGAGGCGGCCTTCAGGCACGTGGTTCGAGACGACCTCACCCGGCTCTAGCCCGGAGGATCGGAGGCAACGGCCGTCT
>NW_026061352.1:0-5000 GCF_024217435.2 Syngnathus scovelli
CTCTTCCCCTGGAGGTCCTGTCAAGTTTAACGAATATTTTCTAAGTGCCATCGGCTCTTCCGCCGTAAGGTGTCCGACTCGGCCGGTTCCTCCGGTCGGCCTGAACGAGCGAAAATTCGGCCTCTTCCCCTGGAGGTCCTGTCAAGTTTAACGAATATTTTCTAAGTGCCATCGGCTCTTCCGCCGTAAGGTGTCCGACTCGGCCGGTTCCTCCGGTCGGCCTGAACGAGCGAAAATTCGGCCTCTTCCCCTGGAGGTCCTGTCAAGTTTAACGAATATTTTCTAAGTGCCATCGGCTCTTCCGCCGTAAGGTGTCCGACTCGGCCGGTTCCTCCGGTCGGCCTGAACAAGCGAAAATTCGGCCTCTTCCCCTGGAGGTCCTGTCAAGTTTAACGAATATTTTCTAAGTGCGAACGGCTCTTCCGCCGTAAGGTGTCCGACCCGGCCGGTTCCTCCGGTCGGCCCGAACGAGCGAAAATTCGGCCTCTTCCCCTGGAGGTCCTGTCAAGTTTAACGAATATTTTCTAAGTGCCATCGGCTCTTCCGCCGTAAGGTGTCCGTCTCGGCCGGTTCCTCCGGTCGGCCTGAACGAGCGAAAATTCGGCCTCTTCCCCTGGAGGTCCTGTCAAGTTTAACGAATATTTTCTAAGTGCCATCGGCTCTTCCGCCGTAAGGTGTCCGACTCGGCCGGTTCCTCCGGTCGGCCTGAACAAGCGAAAATTCGGCCTCTTCCCCTGGAGGTCCGTTCAAGTTTAACGAATATTTTCTAAGTGCCATCGGCTCTTCCGCCGTAAGGTGTCCGACTCGGCTGGTTCCCGATGTCGGCCAGAACAAGTGGAAACTCGGCCTCTTCCCCTGGAGGTCAGTTGAAGTTTAACGAATATTTTCAAAGTGCCAACGGCTGCTCCGCCGTAAAGCGTCCGACTCGGCTGGTTCCCGATGTCGGCCAGAACAAGTGAAAATTCGGCCTCTTCCCCTGGAGGTCCGTTCAAGATTAACGAATATTTTCTAAGTGCCAACGGCTGCTCCGCCGTAAAGCGTCCGACTCGGCTGGTTCCCGATGTCGGCCAGAACAAGTGAACATTCGGCCTCTTCCCCTGGAGGTCCGTTCAAGATTAACGAATATCTTCTAAGTGCCAACGGCTCTTGCGCCGAAAAGCGTCCGCCTGGGCTGGTTCCTGATGTCGGCCAGAACAAGTGAAAATTCGGCCTCTTCCCCTGGAGGTCCGTTCAAGATTAACGAATATTTTCTAAGTGCCAACGGCTCTTGCGCCGAAAAGCGTCCGCCTCGGCTGGTTCCCGCGGTCGGACACAAAATGTGTCAATTCGGCCTCTCTGAGGTACCAGGGGTGGGCTTTATGTACTTGGTCCCCCCACTTAGTGTACTCATCACTTTACCCCCCTTTCGCAAAATATAGTCGGCACGTATGTGCAGAACTGTTTATTTTCATTTTAAAAATTGTCTAAGTGCCAGCGGAAGCTGTCACACGAACTGTCCGAGCTACCACGGTGCCCATCCCGGGCAGTGACGGCAAAAGGCCGATGTGTGTTTATGGAAGTCTGAATAATTTCTAAGTGCCAACGGCTGCTCCGCCGTAAAGTGTCCGCCTCGGCTGGTTCCCTTGGTCGGCCAGAACAAGTGAAAATTCGGCCTCTTCCCCTGGAGGTCCGGAACATTTTGGCGAATATTTCCTAAGTGCCAACGGCTGCTCCGCCGTAAAGTGTCCGCCTCGGCCGGTTCACCCGGTCGGCCAGAACAAGTGAAAATTTGGCCTCTTCCCCTGGAGGTCCGGAACATTTTGGCGAATATTTCCTAAGTGCCAACGGCTGCTCCGCCGTAAAGTGTCCGACTCGGCTGGTTCCCGATGTCGGCCAGAACAAGTGAAAATTCGGCCTCTTCCCCTGGAGGTCCGTTCAAGATTAACGAATATTTCCTAAGTGCCAACGGCTGCTCCGCCGTAAAGCGTCCGACTCGGCTGGTTCCCGATGTCGGCCAGAACAAGTGAAAATTCGGCCTCTTCCCCTGGAGGTCCGTTCAAGATTAACGAATATTTCCTAAGTGCCAACGGCTGCTCCGCCGTAAAGCGTCCGACTCGGCTGGTTCCCGATGTCGGCCAGAACAAGTGAAAAATCGGCCTCTTCCCCTGGAAGTCCGGCCGAGTTAAGGCAAATATTTCCTAAGTGCCAACGGCTGCTCAGCCTTAAAGTGTCCGACTCGGCTGGTTCCCGATGTCGGCCAGAACAAGTGAAAATCCGGCCTCTTCCCCTGGAAGTCCGGCCGAGTTAAGGCAAATATTTCCTAAGTGCCAACGGCTGCTCAGCCTTAAAGTGTCCGACTCGGCTGGTTCCCGATGTCGGCCAGAACAAGTGAAAATCCGGCCTCTTCCCCTGGAAGTCCGGCCGAGTTAAGGCAAATATTTCCTAAGTGCCAACGGCTGCTCAGCCTTAAAGTGTCCGACTCGGCTGGTTCCCGATGTCGGCCAGAACAAGTGAAAATCCGGCCTCTTCCCCTGGAAGTCCGGCCGAGTTAAGGCAAATATTTCCTAAGTGCCAACGGCTGCTCAGCCGTAAAGTGTCCGACTCGGCTGGTTCCCGATGTCGGCCAGAACAAGTGAAAATCCGGCCTCTTCCCCTGGAAGTCCGGCCGAGTTAAGGCAAATATTTCCCAAGTGCCAACGGCTGTTCCGCCGTAAAGGGTCCGACTCGGCTGGTTCCCGATGTCGGCCAGAACAAGTGAAAATCCGGCCTCTTCCCCTGGAAGTCCGGCCGAGTTAAGGCAAATATTTCCTAAGTGCCAACGGCTGTTCCGCCGTAAAGGGTCCGACTCGGCTGGTTCCCGATGTCGGCCAGAACAAGTGAAAAATCGGCCTCTTCCCCTGGAAGTCCGGCCGAGTTCGGCGAATAGTTCCTAAGTGCCAACGGCTGCTCCGCCGTAAAGAGTCCGACTGGGCTGGTTCCCGATGTCGGCCAGAACAAGTGAAAATCCGGCCTCTTCCCCTGGAAGTCCGGCCGAGTTAAGGCAAATATTTCCTAAGTGCCAACGGCTGTTCCGCCGTAAAGGGTCCGACTCGGCTGGTTCCCGATGTCGTCCAGAACAAGTGAAAAATTGGCCTCTTCCCCTGGAAGTCCGGCCGAGTTCGGCGAATATTTCCCAAGTGCCAACGGCTGTTCCGCCGTAAAGAGTCCGACTCGGCTGGTTCCCGATGTCGGCCAGAACAAGTGAAAATTCGGCCTCTTCCCCTGGAGGTCCGTTCAAGTTTGGGGAATATTTTCTAAGTGCCAACGGCTGCTCCGCCTTAAAGCGTCCGACTCGGCTGGTTCCCGATGTCGGCCAGAACAAGTGAAAATCCGGCCTCTTCCCCTGGAAGTCCGGCCGAGTTAAGGCAAATATTTCCTAAGTGCCAACGGCTGCTCAGCCTTAAAGGGCCCGACTCGGCTGGTTCCCGATGTCGGCCAGAACAAGTGACAATTCGGCCTCTTCCCCTGGAGGTCTTTTCAAGTTTAACGAATATTTTCTAAGTGCCAACGGCTGCTCCGCCTTAAAGCGTCCGACTCGGCTGGTTCCCGATGTCGGCCAGAACAAGTGACAATTCGGCCTCTTCCCCTGGAGGTCCTTTCAAGTTTAACGAATATTTTCTAAGTGCCAACGGCTGCTCCGCCTTAAAGAGTCCGACTCGGCTGGTTCCCGATGTCGGCCAGAACAGGTGAAAATTCGGCCTCTTCCCCTGGAGGTCCGTTCAAGTTTGGCGAATATTTTCTAAGTGCCAACGGCTGCTCCGCCTTAAAGTGTCCGACTCGGCTGGTTCCCGATGTCGGGCAGAACAAGTGACAATTCGGCCTCTTCCCCTGGAAGTCCGGCCGAGTTTGGCGAATATTTTCTAAGTGCCAACGGCTGCTCCGCCGTAAAGAGTCCGACTCGGCTGGTTCCCGATGTCGGCCAGAAAAAGTGACAATTCGGCCTCTTCCCCTGGAGGTCCTTTGAAGTTTAGCGAATATTTTCTAAGTGCCAACGGCTCTTGCGCCGAAAAGCGTCCGCCTCGGCTGGTTCCCGCGGTCGGCCGTAATAGGCGAAAATTCGGCCTCTTCCCCTGGAGCGACCTCCAAATTTGGGCGAAATTTTTCTAAGTGCCTAAAGGTACCAGGGGTTTGGGTACCAGGGGTGCAGTACGAACTGGTCTTTTGTCAACCCATGTACTTTTTCTAGAGTACATGGGTTGGTCCCCCCACTTAGTGTACTCATCACTTTACCCCCCTTTCGCAAAATATAGTCAGAACGAGCATGGGGGACGCAATTGTTTTCCATGCAAATCAATTGGGCCTGGTCCGAGCGCTGGTAACGGCCGCCAGCAAGCGTCCCCTGCTCGGATAGCAGAACTGAAGAAGGCACGGCACTTCCAGAGAGAGAGAGAAAATTTTCTAAGTGCCACATTTCTCAAAAATTTTCAAAGTGCCACATCTCTCAAAAAATTTCTAAGTGCCACATCTCTCAAAAACTTTCTAAGTGCCACATCTCTGAAAAACTTTCTAAGTGCCACATCTCTGAAAAAACTTTCTAAGTGCCACGTCTCTGAAAAACTTTCTAAGTGCCACAGCACGGCTGTGAAATATTCAAAGTCCTACAGGCATTGGCAGAATGCGCGGACGGCCGTCTGCTCCCGGCGGCCGCCGCGAAGCTACTACCCCCTCCCGGGGACGGCTGTCTGCTCCCGGCAGCCGTCCTTACCCCCCTCCCCCGTTTGCACCGCCTGAAGTTAGACCCGCCTTGGTAGGGCCCCCACCGGCCCCGGCTCGCCGGCGTTGGGTGGACGGTTCCTGCCCACTTGCGGGTCCCGGTCGCTTGGCAACCGACCGGGGAGGACCAGCCGCCTCCTTAAACACAGGCTGGAAGGGAAATCCGATCAAGCTACGGAGGACCGGCCGCCTCCTTAAACACAGGCCGGAAGGGAAATCCGATCAAGCTACGGAGGACCGGTCGCCTCCCTAAACACAGGCCGGGCAAA
>NW_026061352.1:17500-30000 GCF_024217435.2 Syngnathus scovelli
GCGCCATCCCCGACCGCCACAAGGCGACCGCCACCAGCCGACCGCCACAAGGCGACAGCCACCATCCCCAAGCGCCACCAGCCGACCGCCACCAGCCGACCGCCACAAGGCGACAGCCACCATCCCCAAGCGCCACCCCCGACCGCCACCCCCCGACCGCCACCAGCCGACCGCCACAAGGCGACCGCCACAAGGCGACAGCCACCATCCCCAAGCGCCACCCCCGACCGCCACCCCCCGACCGCCACCAGCCGACCGCCACAAGGCGACAGCCACCATCCCCAAGCGCCATCCCCGACCGCCACCCCCCGACCGCCACAAGGCGACCGCCACCAGCCGACCGCCACAAGGCGACAGCCACCATCCCCAAGCGCCACCCCCGACCGCCGCCCCCCGACCGCCCCAAGGCGACCGCCACCAGCCGACCGCCACAAGGCGACAGCCACCATCCCCAAGCGCCATCCCCGACCGCCACCAGCCGACCGCCACCAGCCGACCGCCACAAGGCGACAGCCACCATCCCCAAGCGCCATCCCCGACCGCCACCAGCCGACCGCCACAAGGCGACAGCCACCATCCCCAAGCGCCATCCCCGACCGCCACCAGCCGACCGCCACCAGCCGACCGCCACCAGCCGACCGCCACAAGGCGACAGCCACCATCCCCAAGCGCCACCCCCGACCGCCACCAGCCGACCGCCACAAGGCGACAGCCACCATCCCCAAGCGCCATCCCCGACCGCCACCAGCCGACCGCCACAAGGCGACAGCCACCATCCCCAAGCGCCACCCCCGACCGCCACCAGCCGACCGCCACCAGCCGACCGCCACAAGGCGACAGCCACCATCCCCAAGCGCCACCCCCGACCGCCACCAGCCGACCGCCACCAGCCGACCGCCACAAGGCGACAGCCACCATCCCCAAGCGCCATCCCCGACCGCCACCACCCGACCGCCACCAGCCGACCGCCACCAGCCGACCGCCACAAGGCGACAGCCACCATCCCCAAGCGCCACCCCCGACCGCCACCAGCCGACCGCCACAAGGCGACAGCCACCATCCCCAAGCGCCATCCCCGACCGCCACCAGCCGACCGCCACCAGCCGACCGCCACCGGCCGACCGCCACCGGCCGTTCGCGGTGTGCGCCGCCGTTCCCCAAGCACCCTCCGGGACGAAGCCGGAGCCGGAGAATAGCAGCGGCCGTGCGTAAAAGCTGCGGCCGGGCCTCGCGGAAGGTCCCCGGGCAGCGAGCTGCCGAGCCCCGGCCTCCAGCTTCCACCAGATAATAGGACCGGGCGCGCGCAAAAGCTGCGGCCGGGCCTGGCGGAAGGTCCTCGGGCATCCAGCGAGATCACACGGCCCCCACCGGAGGCGGCTAGCGCCTCCGTAGAGTAGTGCCGGCCCGTGGAAGCGGCCGCCCGTCAGCCTGCGTTGCCGCTGGTCGAAAAATGCACTAAGTGCCAAACCCCATTCATTTACAACGGCGTGTCCGCCAGAGGGCGCACTTCCCCCGGCGGACCAGCCGGCGGGGCTCGTTAGAGAGTGTATCCGCCTGGCAGTGCCTCCTGGACGGCCTGTATTCCGGACCGCGACCGCTAACTTACGGGAGCCTAAACGGCCCGCGGACCAGCCGGCGGGTCCTCCGTGAAAGCCTATCCGCCTGGCGGTGCCTCCTGGACGGCCTGGATTCCGGACCGCGACCGCTAACTTACGGGACCCTAAACGGCCCGCGGACCAGCCGGCGGCTCCTCCGTGAAAGCCTATCCGCCTGGCGGTGGCTCCGGGCCGGCCTGGATTCCGGACCGCCACCGCTCACTCGCGGGACCCTAATCGGCCCGCGGACCAGCCGGCGGGACCTCCGTGAAAGCCTATCCGCCTGGCGGTGCCTCCTGGACGGCCTGGATTCCGGACCGCGACCGCTAACTTACGGGACCCTAAACGGCCCGCGGACCAGCCGGCGGCTCCTCCGTGAAAGCCTATCCGCCTGGCGGTGGCTCCGGGCCGGCCTGGATTCCGGACCGCCACCGCTCACTCGCGGGACCCTAATCGGCCCGCGGACCAGCCGGCGGGACCTCCGTGAAAGCCTATCCGCCTGGCGGTGCCTCCTGGCCGGCCTGGATTCCGGACCGCCACCGCTCACTCGCGGGACCCTAATCGGCCCGCGGACCAGCCGGCGGATCCTCCGTGAAAGCCTATCCGCCTTCGCCGGTTCCCCGGCCGGCCACGGGTGGCGAGAATCCGGCCTCCTCGCCCGGAGCGCGCTTCGACTTGGGCGAAAAATGCACCAAGTGCCAAACCCCATTCATTTACAACGGCGTGTCCGCCAGAGGGCGCACTTCCTCCGGCCGGCGGGGCTCGTTAGAGACCGCGTCCGCCTTGGCCGGTTCCCCGGCCGGCCACGGGTGGCGAGAATCCGGCCTCCTCGCCCGGAGCGCGCTTCGACTTGGGCGAAAAATGCACCAAGTGCCAAACCCCATTCATTTACAACGGCGTGTCCGCCAGAGGGCGCACTTCCTCCGGCCGGCGGGGCTCGTTAGAGAGCGCGTCCGCCTTGGCCGGTTCCCCGGCCGGCCACGGGTGGCGAGAATCCGGCCTCCTCGCCCGGAGCGCGCTTCGACTTGGGCGAAAAATGCACCAAGTGCCAAACCCCATTCATTTACAACGGCGTGTCCGCCAGAGGGCGCACTTCCTCCGGCCGGCGGGGCTCGTTAGAGACCGCGTCCGCCTTGGCCGGTTCCCCGGCCGGCCACGGGTGGCGAGAATCCGGCCTCCTCGCCCGGAGCGCGCTTCGACTTGGGCGAAAAATGCACCAAGTGCCAAACCCCATTCATTTACAACGGCGTGTCCGCCAGAGGGCGCACTTCCTCCGGCCGGCGGGGCTCGTTAGAGAGCGCGTCCGCCTTGGCCGGTTCCCCGGCCGGCCACGGGTGGCGAGAATCCGGCCTCCTCGCCCGGAGCGCGCTTCGACTTGGGCGAAAAATGCACCAAGTGCCAAACCCCATTCATTTACAACGGCGTGTCCGCCAGAGGGCGCACTTCCTCCGGCCGGCGGGGCTCGTTAGAGAGCGCGTCCGCCTTCGCCGGTTCCCCGGTCGGCCGCGAACGGCGAAAAGCCGGCCTCTTCCCCCGGAGCCCGGTCGGCGAATTATTATTTATTTATTTATTTATTTTTTTTCCAAAGTGCCAACGGCTCTCGCGCCGCGATGCGTCCGCCTTCGCCGGTTCCCCGGTCGGCCACGAAGTATTGCGCATGATTATACGCGATGTTAATATTTATTTAATTATTAAATAAATACATACATGTGTTTATTAATAATATACGCGATGTTAATATTTATTTAATTATTACCTATATTATGAATAAACTAACGGTGATTTTACACGATTTGACTACATACGTGACCGTGATATAGTGCCGAGGGCTCCCGCGCCGTCACGCGTCCGCCTTGGCAGGGGTCGCCCGCGGCAGCGAGCGTTCGGCTCGCGGGGGTCCGCGGGGTGTTATTAGGGAGTGCGGCAGCCGTGCCGAGGCTCCGGCCGGCCGCCGGAAGTCCGGCGGGGGAGCGTCGGAGCTCCGCGAGGCCGGCCGGGGAGCCTCTTAGTCATCGCCCGCGCTCGCGGTGGTCCCGGTCGCTTAAAGTGCCACGGGAGGCGTAGCGATGCCAGTGAGTGTGCGCCAAGTGCGAGAGGCGGTGCATTTACGCGCCGTGTCCGCGAGAGGGAGGCAATTCCCCGTTGCGACCTCCGGGAGATCAGCGGGCCGTTCAAATCGCTTAGCCGGGGTGCCGGGAGCCTCCTCGGGCGTCGAGTTAGGAGGGGGGCGCGCGGAGAACCGGCCGGAGGTCCCCTGGAAGCTCAGCGGGCCGTGGGAAACGCTTGGCCGGGGTGCCGGGAGCCTCGGCCGGCTTAAAAGTGAGGAGGAAAGCGCGCGGAGAACCGGCCGGAGGTCCCCTGGAAACTCAGCGGGACGTGGGAAAAAGCTCAGCCGGGGTGCCGGAAGCCTCGGCCGGCTTAAAACGTGAGGAGGAAAGCACCGGGAGAACCGGCTGGAGGTCTTCTGGAAGCTCAGCGGGCCGTGGAGAAAGCTTAGCCGGGGTGCCGGAAGCCTCGGCCGGCTTAAAATGTGAGGAGGAAACCGGCTGGACGTCTTCTGGAAGATCAGCGGGCCGTGGAAAATGCTAAGCCGAGGTGCTGGTTGTCGAATAAGGCTCCGCCATCTCGTAGAAGGTGCTAATAAAGTTCATATCCGCTCGGCTGGAGGTAATTGGCCAGCGGACCGGCCGCCGGGACCTCCGTGACCGCCTATCCGCCTGGCGGTGCCTCCTGGCCGGCGTGCATTCCGGGCCGCGACCGCTCACTTACGGGACCCTGATTGGCCCGCGGACCGGCCGGCGGGACCTCCGTGACAGCCTACCCGCCTGGCGGTGGCTGCTGGCCGGCGCGGATTCCGGGCCGCGACCGCTAACTTACGGGACCCTAATTGGCCCGCGGACCAGCTGGCGGGACCTCCGTGACAGCCTACCCGCCTGGCGGTGGCTGCTGGCCGGCGCGGATTCCGGGCCGCGACCGCTAACTTACGGGACCCTAATTGGCCCGCGGACCAGCTGGCGGGACCTCCGTGAAAGCCCATCCGCCTGCCGGTGCCTCCTGGCCGGCGTGGATTCCGGGCCGCGACCGCTAACTTACGGGACCATAAATGGCCCGCGGACCAGCTGGCGGGACCTCCGTGACCGCCTATCCGCCTGGCGGTGCCTCCTGGCCGGCCTGGATTCCGGGCCGCGACCGCTCACCTACGGGACCCTAAATGGCCCGCGGACCAGCCGGCGGGACCTCCGTGACAGCCTACCCGCCTCCCGGTGGCTGCTGGCCGGCGCGGATTCCGGGCCGCGACCGCTAACTTACGGGACCCCAATTGGCCCGCGGACCAGCCGGCGGGACCCCCGTGACCGCCTATCCGCCTTGGCCGGTTCCCCGGCCGGCCACGGATGGCGAGAATCCGGCCTCCTCGCCCGGAGCGCTCGTCGGCTTCGGCGAAAAATGCACTAAGTGCCAAACCCCATTCATTTACAATGGCGTGTCCGCCAGAGGGCGCAGTTCCCCCCGCGGACCGGCCGGCGGGACCTCCGTGACAGCCTATCCGCCTGGCGGTGGCTGCGGGCCGGCGCGAATTCCGGGCCGCGACCGCTAACTTACGGGACCCCGATTGGCCCGCGGACCAGCCGGCGGGACCTCCGTGACCGCCTATCCGCCTGCGCTGGTTCCCCGGCCGGCGCGAATTCCGGGCCGCGACCGCTAACTTACGGGACCCCGATTGGCCCGCGGACCAGCCGGCGGGACCTCCGTGACCGCCTATCCGCCTGCGCTGGTTCCCCGGCCGGCGCGAATTCCGGGCCGCGACCGCTAACTTACGGGACCCCGATTGGCCCGCGGACCAGCCGGCGGGACCTCCGTGACCGCCTATCCGCCTGCGCTGGTTCCCCGGCCGGCGCGAATTCCGGGCCGCGACCGCTAACTTACGGGACCCCAATTGGCCCGCGGACCAGCCGGCGGGACCTCCGTGACCGCCTATCCGCCTCCGCTGGTTCCCCCCTCGGCGTGGATTCCGGACCGCGACCGCTAAATTACGGGACCCAAATTGGCCCGCGGACCAGCCGGCGGGACCTCCGTGACCGCCTATCCGCCTTCGCTGGTTCCCCGGTCGGCCACAGATGACGAATATTCGGCCTCTCGCTCTGGAAGTCCTGCCGACTTAGCCGAAAATTTTCTAAGTGCCATCGGCTCTCGCTCGGAAAAGTGTCCGCCTCGTCTGGTTCCCCAGCTCGGCCTCAGAATTCGAAAATTCGGCCTCTCTGAGGTACCAGGGGTAGGCTTTATGTACTTGGTCCCCCCAGTTAGTGTACTCATCACTTTACCCCCCTTTCGCAAAATATAGTCGGCACGTATGTGCAGAACTGTTTATTTTCATTTTAAAAATTTTCTAAGTGCCAGCGGAAGCTGTCACACGAACTGTCCGAGCTACCACGGTGCCCATCCCGGGCAGTGACGGCAAAAGGCCGATGTGTGTTTGATGGAAGTCTGAATAATTTCTAAGTGCCAACGGCTCAACCGCCGTAAAGTGTCCGCCTCGGCTGGTTCTCCCGGTCGGCCCGAACGAGCGAAAATTCGGCCTCTTCCCCTGGAGGTCCGGAACATTTGGCGAATATTTTCAAAGTGCCAACGGCTGTTCCGCCGTAACGTGTCCGACCCGGCTGGTTCCTCCGGTCGGCCCGAACGAGCGAAAATTCGGCCTCTTCCCCTGGAGGTCCGGAACATTTTGGCGAATATTTTCAAAGTGCCAACGGCTGTTGCGCCGTAACGTGTCCGACCCGGCCGGTTCCTCCGGTCGGCCCGAACGAGCGAAAATTCGGCCTCTTCCCCTGGAGGTCCGGAACATTTTGGCGAATATTTTCAAAGTGCCAACGGCCGTTCCGCCGTAAAGTGTCCTACCCGGCTGGTTCCTTCGGTCGGCCCGAACGAGCGAAAATTCGGCCTCTTCCCCTGGAGGTCCGGAACATTTTGGCGAATATTTTCAAAGTGCCAACGGCTGTATCGCCGTAACGTGTCCGACCCGGCTGGTTCCTCCGGTCGGCCCGAACGAGCGAAAATTCGGCCTCTTCCCCTGGAGGTCCGGACGACTTTGGCGAATATTTTCTAAGTGCGAACGGCTGTTGCGCCGTAACGTGTCCGACCCGGCTGGTTCCTCCGGTCGGCCCGAACGAGCGAAAATTCGGCCTCTTCCCCTGGAGGTCCGGAACATTTTGGCGAATATTTTCAAAGTGCCAACGGCTGTTGCGCCGTAACGTGTCCGACCCGGCCGGTTCCTCCGGTCGGCCCGAACGAGCGAAAATTCGGCCTCTTCCCCTGGAGGTCCTGTGAAGTTTAACGAATATTTTCTAAGTGCGAACGGCTCTTCCGCCGTAACGTGTCCGACCCGGCTGGTTCCTCCGGTCGGCCTGAACGAGCGAAAATTCGGCCTCTTCCCCTGGAGGTCCTGTCAAGTTTAACGAATATTTTCTAAGTGCCATCGGCTCTTCCGCCGTAAGGTGTCCGACTCGGCCGGTTCCCCTAGTCGGCCAAATAATGTGACAATTCGGCCTCTCGCTCTGGAAGTCCGGCCAACTTCTGCGAATATTTTCTAAGTGCCATCGGCTCTTCCGCCGTAATGTGTCCGACTCGGCCGGTTCCTCCGGTCGGCCTGAACGAGCGAAAATTCGGCCTCTTCCCCTGGAGGTCCTGTCAAGTTTAACGAATATTTTCTAAGTGCCATCGGCTCTTCCGCCGTAAGGTGTCCGACTCGGCCGGTTCCTCCGGTCGGCCTGAACGAGCGAAAATTCGGCCTCTTCCCCTGGAGGTCCTGTCAAGTTTAACGAATATTTTCTAAGTGCCATCGGCTCTTCCGCCGTAAGGTGTCCGACTCGGCCGGTTCCTCCGGTCGGCCTGAACGAGCGAAAATTCGGCCTCTTCCCCTGGAGGTCCTGTCAAGTTTAACGAATATTTTCTAAGTGCCATCGGCTCTTCCGCCGTAAGGTGTCCGACTCGGCCGGTTCCTCCGGTCGGCCTGAACGAGCGAAAATTCGGCCTCTTCCCCTGGAGGTCCTGTCAAGTTTAACGAATATTTTCTAAGTGCCATCGGCTCTTCCGCCGTAAGGTGTCCGACTCGGCCGGTTCCTCCGGTCGGCCTGAACAAGCGAAAATTCGGCCTCTTCCCCTGGAGGTCCTGTCAAGTTTAACGAATATTTTCTAAGTGCGAACGGCTCTTCCGCCGTAAGGTGTCCGACCCGGCCGGTTCCTCCGGTCGGCCCGAACGAGCGAAAATTCGGCCTCTTCCCCTGGAGGTCCTGTCAAGTTTAACGAATATTTTCTAAGTGCCATCGGCTCTTCCGCCGTAAGGTGTCCGTCTCGGCCGGTTCCTCCGGTCGGCCTGAACGAGCGAAAATTCGGCCTCTTCCCCTGGAGGTCCTGTCAAGTTTAACGAATATTTTCTAAGTGCCATCGGCTCTTCCGCCGTAAGGTGTCCGACTCGGCCGGTTCCTCCGGTCGGCCTGAACAAGCGAAAATTCGGCCTCTTCCCCTGGAGGTCCGTTCAAGTTTAACGAATATTTTCTAAGTGCCATCGGCTCTTCCGCCGTAAGGTGTCCGACTCGGCTGGTTCCCGATGTCGGCCAGAACAAGTGGAAACTCGGCCTCTTCCCCTGGAGGTCAGTTGAAGTTTAACGAATATTTTCAAAGTGCCAACGGCTGCTCCGCCGTAAAGCGTCCGACTCGGCTGGTTCCCGATGTCGGCCAGAACAAGTGAAAATTCGGCCTCTTCCCCTGGAGGTCCGTTCAAGATTAACGAATATTTTCTAAGTGCCAACGGCTGCTCCGCCGTAAAGCGTCCGACTCGGCTGGTTCCCGATGTCGGCCAGAACAAGTGAACATTCGGCCTCTTCCCCTGGAGGTCCGTTCAAGATTAACGAATATCTTCTAAGTGCCAACGGCTCTTGCGCCGAAAAGCGTCCGCCTGGGCTGGTTCCTGATGTCGGCCAGAACAAGTGAAAATTCGGCCTCTTCCCCTGGAGGTCCGTTCAAGATTAACGAATATTTTCTAAGTGCCAACGGCTCTTGCGCCGAAAAGCGTCCGCCTCGGCTGGTTCCCGCGGTCGGACACAAAATGTGTCAATTCGGCCTCTCTGAGGTACCAGGGGTGGGCTTTATGTACTTGGTCCCCCCACTTAGTGTACTCATCACTTTACCCCCCTTTCGCAAAATATAGTCGGCACGTATGTGCAGAACTGTTTATTTTCATTTTAAAAATTGTCTAAGTGCCAGCGGAAGCTGTCACACGAACTGTCCGAGCTACCACGGTGCCCATCCCGGGCAGTGACGGCAAAAGGCCGATGTGTGTTTATGGAAGTCTGAATAATTTCTAAGTGCCAACGGCTGCTCCGCCGTAAAGTGTCCGCCTCGGCTGGTTCCCTTGGTCGGCCAGAACAAGTGAAAATTCGGCCTCTTCCCCTGGAGGTCCGGAACATTTTGGCGAATATTTCCTAAGTGCCAACGGCTGCTCCGCCGTAAAGTGTCCGCCTCGGCCGGTTCACCCGGTCGGCCAGAACAAGTGAAAATTTGGCCTCTTCCCCTGGAGGTCCGGAACATTTTGGCGAATATTTCCTAAGTGCCAACGGCTGCTCCGCCGTAAAGTGTCCGACTCGGCTGGTTCCCGATGTCGGCCAGAACAAGTGAAAATTCGGCCTCTTCCCCTGGAGGTCCGTTCAAGATTAACGAATATTTCCTAAGTGCCAACGGCTGCTCCGCCGTAAAGCGTCCGACTCGGCTGGTTCCCGATGTCGGCCAGAACAAGTGAAAATTCGGCCTCTTCCCCTGGAGGTCCGTTCAAGATTAACGAATATTTCCTAAGTGCCAACGGCTGCTCCGCCGTAAAGCGTCCGACTCGGCTGGTTCCCGATGTCGGCCAGAACAAGTGAAAAATCGGCCTCTTCCCCTGGAAGTCCGGCCGAGTTAAGGCAAATATTTCCTAAGTGCCAACGGCTGCTCAGCCTTAAAGTGTCCGACTCGGCTGGTTCCCGATGTCGGCCAGAACAAGTGAAAATCCGGCCTCTTCCCCTGGAAGTCCGGCCGAGTTAAGGCAAATATTTCCTAAGTGCCAACGGCTGCTCAGCCTTAAAGTGTCCGACTCGGCTGGTTCCCGATGTCGGCCAGAACAAGTGAAAATCCGGCCTCTTCCCCTGGAAGTCCGGCCGAGTTAAGGCAAATATTTCCTAAGTGCCAACGGCTGCTCAGCCTTAAAGTGTCCGACTCGGCTGGTTCCCGATGTCGGCCAGAACAAGTGAAAATCCGGCCTCTTCCCCTGGAAGTCCGGCCGAGTTAAGGCAAATATTTCCTAAGTGCCAACGGCTGCTCAGCCGTAAAGTGTCCGACTCGGCTGGTTCCCGATGTCGGCCAGAACAAGTGAAAATCCGGCCTCTTCCCCTGGAAGTCCGGCCGAGTTAAGGCAAATATTTCCCAAGTGCCAACGGCTGTTCCGCCGTAAAGGGTCCGACTCGGCTGGTTCCCGATGTCGGCCAGAACAAGTGAAAATCCGGCCTCTTCCCCTGGAAGTCCGGCCGAGTTAAGGCAAATATTTCCTAAGTGCCAACGGCTGTTCCGCCGTAAAGGGTCCGACTCGGCTGGTTCCCGATGTCGGCCAGAACAAGTGAAAAATCGGCCTCTTCCCCTGGAAGTCCGGCCGAGTTCGGCGAATAGTTCCTAAGTGCCAACGGCTGCTCCGCCGTAAAGAGTCCGACTGGGCTGGTTCCCGATGTCGGCCAGAACAAGTGAAAATCCGGCCTCTTCCCCTGGAAGTCCGGCCGAGTTAAGGCAAATATTTCCTAAGTGCCAACGGCTGTTCCGCCGTAAAGGGTCCGACTCGGCTGGTTCCCGATGTCGTCCAGAACAAGTGAAAAATTGGCCTCTTCCCCTGGAAGTCCGGCCGAGTTCGGCGAATATTTCCCAAGTGCCAACGGCTGTTCCGCCGTAAAGAGTCCGACTCGGCTGGTTCCCGATGTCGGCCAGAACAAGTGAAAATTCGGCCTCTTCCCCTGGAGGTCCGTTCAAGTTTGGGGAATATTTTCTAAGTGCCAACGGCTGCTCCGCCTTAAAGCGTCCGACTCGGCTGGTTCCCGATGTCGGCCAGAACAAGTGAAAATCCGGCCTCTTCCCCTGGAAGTCCGGCCGAGTTAAGGCAAATATTTCCTAAGTGCCAACGGCTGCTCAGCCTTAAAGGGCCCGACTCGGCTGGTTCCCGATGTCGGCCAGAACAAGTGACAATTCGGCCTCTTCCCCTGGAGGTCTTTTCAAGTTTAACGAATATTTTCTAAGTGCCAACGGCTGCTCCGCCTTAAAGCGTCCGACTCGGCTGGTTCCCGATGTCGGCCAGAACAAGTGACAATTCGGCCTCTTCCCCTGGAGGTCCTTTCAAGTTTAACGAATATTTTCTAAGTGCCAACGGCTGCTCCGCCTTAAAGAGTCCGACTCGGCTGGTTCCCGATGTCGGCCAGAACAGGTGAAAATTCGGCCTCTTCCCCTGGAGGTCCGTTCAAGTTTGGCGAATATTTTCTAAGTGCCAACGGCTGCTCCGCCTTAAAGTGTCCGACTCGGCTGGTTCCCGATGTCGGGCAGAACAAGTGACAATTCGGCCTCTTCCCCTGGAAGTCCGGCCGAGTTTGGCGAATATTTTCTAAGTGCCAACGGCTGCTCCGCCGTAAAGAGTCCGACTCGGCTGGTTCCCGATGTCGGCCAGAAAAAGTGACAATTCGGCCTCTTCCCCTGGAGGTCCTTTGAAGTTTAGCGAATATTTTCTAAGTGCCAACGGCTCTTGCGCCGAAAAGCGTCCGCCTCGGCTGGTTCCCGCGGTCGGCCGTAATAGGCGAAAATTCGGCCTCTTCCCCTGGAGCGACCTCCAAATTTGGGCGAAATTTTTCTAAGTGCCTAAAGGTACCAGGGGTTTGGGTACCAGGGGTGCAGTACGAACTGGTCTTTTGTCAACCCATGTACTTTTTCTAGAGTACATGGGTTGGTCCCCCCACTTAGTGTACTCATCACTTTACCCCCCTTTCGCAAAATATAGTCAGAACGAGCATGGGGGACGCAATTGTTTTCCATGCAAATCAATTGGGCCTGGTCCGAGCGCTGGTAACGGCCGCCAGCAAGCGTCCCCTGCTCGGATAGCAGAACTGAAGAAGGCACGGCACTTCCAGAGAGAGAGAGAAAATTTTCTAAGTGCCACATTTCTCAAAAATTTTCAAAGTGCCACATCTCTCAAAAAATTTCTAAGTGCCACATCTCTCAAAAACTTTCTAAGTGCCACATCTCTGAAAAACTTTCTAAGTGCCACATCTCTGAAAAAACTTTCTAAGTGCCACGTCTCTGAAAAACTTTCTAAGTGCCACAGCACGGCTGTGAAATATTCAAAGTCCTACAGGCATTGGCAGAATGCGCGGACGGCCGTCTGCTCCCGGCGGCCGCCGCGAAGCTACTACCCCCTCCCGGGGACGGCTGTCTGCTCCCGGCAGCCGTCCTTACCCCCCTCCCCCGTTTGCACCGCCTGAAGTTAGACCCGCCTTGGTAGGGCCCCCACCGGCCCCGGCTCGCCGGCGTTGGGTGGACGGTTCCTGCCCACTTGCGGGTCCCGGTCGCTTGGCAACCGACCGGGGAGGACCAGCCGCCTCCTTAAACACAGGCTGGAAGGGAAATCCGATCAAGCTACGGAGGACCGGCCGCCTCCTTAAACACAGGCCGGAAGGGAAATCCGATCAAGCTACGGAGGACCGGTCGCCTCCCTAAACACAGGCCGGGCAAAAATCTGCGAATGGGCCCGTCAAGGGTAGTGGGTCATCCAAGGAGGGAGGTACCGGCCGCCTCCTTAAACACAGGCCGGGCAAAAATCTGCGAATGGCCCGTCAAGGGTAGAAGGTCATCCAA
>NW_026061353.1:0-2500 GCF_024217435.2 Syngnathus scovelli
CGCCTCGGTAAAATAAAGCCCGGGCAAAAATCTGCGAACGGCCCGTCAAGGGTTCTCTCTCATCCAAGAAAGGGGTACCGGCCGCCTCAGAGGCCGGAGCGAAGGGGGCGAAAGGCTGTCGATGGGGAAGGATCGGGGCCACGGCTAATCTAGCGATGCCCGCGTCGGGCGGTCACTCCGACGAATGAGCGGGGCCGAATCCGGCCGTAGGCGGCCTTCAGGCACGTGGTTCGAGACGACCTCACCCGGCTCTAGCCCGGAGGATCGGAGGCAACGGCCGTCTCCTTAAGCTAAGGCCGGACGAAAATCTGCGGATGCGGTCCATCCAAGGCAGACGGAGGTACCGGCCGCCTCGGTAAATAAAGCCCGGGCAAAAATCTGCGAACGGCCCGTCAAGGGTTCTGTCTCATCCAAGAAAGGGGTACCGGCCGCCTCAGAGGCCGGAGCGAAGGGGGCGAAAGGCTGTCGATGGGGAAGGATCGGGGCCACGGCTAATCTAGCGATGCCCGCGTCGGGCGGTCACTCCGACGAATGAGCGGGGCCGAATCCGGCGTAGGCGGCCTTCAGGCACGTGGTTCGAGACGACCTCACCCGGCTCTAGCCCGGAGGATCGGAGGCAACGGCCGTCTCCTTAAGCTAAGGCCGGACGAAAATCTGCGGATGCGGTCCATCCAAGGCAGACGGAGGTACCGGCCGCCTCGGTAAACAAAGCCCGGGCAAAAATCTGCGAATGGTCCGTCAAGGATTCTGGCTCATCCAAGGTGGGGGTACCGGCCGCCTCTATTAACAGGCCGAGTACAGGGGGCGAAAGGCTGTCGATGGGGAAGGATCGGGGCCACGGCTAATCTAGCGATGCCCGCGTCGGGCGGTCACTCCGACGAATGAGCGGGGCCGAATCCGGCGCGAGGCGGCCTTCAGGCACGTGGTTCGAGACGACCTCACCCGGCTCTAGCCCGGAGCGAATATCATCTCCAAGGTGTGGAGGCAACGGCCCGTCTCCTTAAGCTAAGGCCGGACGAAAATCTGCGGATGCGGTCCATCCAAGGCAGACGGAGGTACCGGCCGCCTCGGTAAACAGAGGCCGGGCGAAAATCTGCGAATGGTCCGTTAAGGATTCTCTCTCATCCAAGGAAGGGGTACCGGCCCGCCTCTATTAACAGGCCGGAGCACAGGGGGCGAAAGGCTGTCGATGGGGAAGGATCGGGGCCACGGCTAATCTAGCGATGCCCGCGTCGGGCGGTCACTCCGACGAATGAGCGGGGCCGAATCCGGCGCGAGGCGGCCTTCAGGCACGTGGTTCGAGACGACCTCACCCGGCTCTAGCCCGGAGCGAAAAAACAACACTCTTATAACCTGACCGACATGCGCCCATGACCCGCCTTGGTAGGGCCCCCACCGGCCCCGGCTACCGCCGGCGTTGGGTGGACGGTTCCTCCCCACTTGCGGGTCGCACTCCAGCGCTACGGCCGCCGCGCGAGCGCGCGCCCCGCGCCGCCCGCGCAGGCCTAGCGCGAACCGTACGGCAGCGAAACCGAGACGCCCCGGCTCAACCTCACCCAGAGGCCATCCACGGAGGCCGAGCGCCGCGATCCGACTTGCGGCACGCCACGTGGGCGTCCGCCGGCCGCGCCGGTCGACCGCGAAACCGATTTCTCAAAGACCAAGCCCGAGTCCCAACCTCCGCACATATCCGCACACGCCTTCCCGACCACCGCGAAGCGGGAGGCGTCTATCGTGGCCGCCGGGGCGTATGACCCCTCCGCGTGAGGCGTGCGGGCTCGGGGGGGCCGCAACGACCGAGTCTGACTCGGACGGGGCGCAGCTTCCCTCCCGGTCGCAGCATCAGCGCCGAACGCGCGACGTCACCAGCCCCCCGGAACGGTTCGTCGGGAGCGCGGCAATGGCCCACATCTCACCTCGCCAGCCGGCCGCAGCGGGCCGCGCCGAACCGAGTCTGACTCGGGGTGCGCACAGTCCCGTCTGGGTCACGGAGGCGACGAGCTGTGACCGCCACCGTCGCCCCTTCGTCCTTCCGGATCCCCCCAGCGCCGGCAAAACTCCGCATCCTGGCCGCATCGCGTGACCGGGCGGGCCGCAACGACCGAGTCTGACTCGGACGGGGCGCAGCTTCCCGCCTCGGGCCATCGCAAAGCGTGCCTCGCGCGGGCAAAGTCGCCGGCGCAGCGCCGCGCCCCTCGACAAGAGCGAGCCTCAGCCGGGCCGCGACGACCGAGTCTGACTCGGACGGAGCGCAGCTTCCCGCCTGGGTCACCGCTAGTCGCCGGGCCGACGGCGCCCATCCCCGGACCCCGCCGTTCCCTCGCGGTTTATCCTAAGCCGCCTGCCTTAGCCCAACCGACGTGCCAACCCCCCCGTTGCCGAGTTCGCTCTTCCCGAGCCGCGTCCCCCCGACAATTCCGTCCGTGACCGTCCCGCCCCGCGGCGATCCGCTCTGCCCCAGCAGCCGGCGAGTCAGCGTCCTACGGGTCTGATCTGGCCG
>NW_026061353.1:12500-27500 GCF_024217435.2 Syngnathus scovelli
GCACTTTGCGCCGGACGCCGGTCCCAAACCACCACCGCCGACCGCCACAAGGCGACAGCCACCATCCCCAAGCGCCACCCCCGACCGCCACAAGGCGACCGCCACCAGCCGACCGCCACAAGGCGACAGCCACCATCCCCAAGCGCCATCCCCGACCGCCACCCCCCGACCGCCACAAGGCGACCGCCACCAGCCGACCGCCACAAGGCGACAGCCACCATCCCCAAGCGCCACCCCCGACCGCCACAAGGCGACCGCCACCAGCCGACCGCCACAAGGCGACAGCCACCATCCCCAAGCGCCATCCCCGACCGCCACCCCCCGACCGCCACAAGGCGACCGCCACCAGCCGACCGCCACAAGGCGACAGCCACCATCCCCAAGCGCCACCCCCGACCGCCACCAGCCGACCGCCACCAGCCGACCGCCACAAGGCGACAGCCACCATCCCCAAGCGCCACCCCCGACCGCCACCAGCCGACCGCCACCAGCCGACCGCCACCATCCCCAAGCGCCATCCCCGACCGCCACCCCCCGACCGCCACAAGGCGACCGCCACAAGGCGACAGCCACCATCCCCAAGCGCCACCCCCGACCGCCACAAGGCGACCGCCACCAGCCGACCGCCACCAGCCGACCGCCACCATCCCCAAGCGCCATCCCCAAGCGCCACCCCCGACCGCCACCAGCCGACCGCCACCGGCCGTTCGCGGTGTGCGCCGCCGTTCCCCAAGCACCCTCCGGGACGAAGCCGGAGCCAGAGAATAGCAGCGGCCGTGCGTAAAAGCTGCGGCCGGGCCTCGCGGAAGGTCCCCCGGGCAGCGAGCTGCCGAGCCCCGGCCTCCAGCTTCCACCAGGTAATAGGACCGGGCGCGCGCAAAAGCTGGGGCCGGGCCTGGCGGAAGGTCCTCGGGCATCCAGCGAGATCACACGGCCCCCACCGGAGGCGGCTAGCGCCTCCGTAGAGTAGTGCCGGCCCGTGGAAGCGGCCGCCCGTCAGCCTGCGTTGCCGCTGGTCGAAAAATGCACTAAGTGCCAAACCCCATTCATTTACAACGGCGTGTCCGCCAGAGGGCGCACTTCCCCCGGCGGACCAGCCGGCGGGGCTCGTTAGAGAGTGTATCCGCCTGGCGGTGCCTCCTGGCCGGCCTGGATTCCGGACCGCGACCGCTCACTCGCGGGACCCTAATCGGCCCGCGGACCAGCCGGCGGGTCCTCCGTGAAAGCCTATCCGCCTGGCGGTGCCTCCTGGCCGGCCTGGATTCCGGACCGCGACCGCTCACTCGCGGGACCCTAATCGGCCCGCGGACCAGCCGGCGGGTCCTCCGTGAAAGCCTATCCGCCTGGCGGTGCCTCCTGGCCGGCCTGGATTCCGGACCGCCACCGCTCACTCGCGGGACCCTAATCGGCCCGCGGACCAGCCGGCGGGACCTCCGTGAAAGCCTATCCGCCTGGCGGTGCCTCCTGGCCGGCCTGGATTCCGGACCGCCACCGCTCACTCGCGGGACCCTAATCGGCCCGCGGACCAGCCGGCGGGACCTCCGTGAAAGCCTATCCGCCTGGCGGTGCCTCCTGGCCGGCCTGGATTCCGGACCGCCACCGCTCACTCGCGGGACCCTAATCGGCCCGCGGACCAGCCGGCGGGACCTCCGTGAAAGCCTATCCGCCTTGGCCGGTTCCCCGGCCGGCCACGGGTGGCGAGAATCCGGCCTCCTCGCCCGGAGCGCGCTTCGACTTGGGCGAAAAATGCACTAAGTGCCAAACCCCATTCATTTACAACGGCGTGTCCGCCAGAGGGCGCACTTCCTCCGGCCGGCGGGGCTCGTTGGAGAGCGCGTCCGCCTTCGCCGGTTCCCCGGTCGGCCGCGAACGGCGAAAAGCCGGCCTCTTCCCCCGGAGCCCGGTGGGCGAATTTTTTTTTTTTTTTTTTTTTTTTTTTTTTTTCAAAGTGCCAACGGCTCTCGCGCCGCGATGCGTCCGCCTTCGCCGGTTCCCAAGTCGGCCACGAACGGCCAAAAATCGGCCTCTTCCCCGGAGCCCGGTCGGCGAATTTTATTTTATTTTTTTCCAAAGTGCCAACGGCTCTCGCGCCGCGATGCGTCCGCCTTCGCCGGTTCCCCGGTCGGCCACGAACGGCGAAAAATCGGCCCCTTCCCCCGGAGCCCGCATGATTATACGCGATGTTAATATTTATTTAATTATTAAATAAATACATACATATGTTTATTAATAATATACGCGGTGTTGATATGTATTTAATTATTACGTATATTGTGAATAAACTAACGGTGATTTTACACGATTTGACTACATGCGTGACCGTGATATAGTGCCGAGGGCTCCCGCGCCGTCACGCGTCCGCCTCGGCACGTGGGGTACCACGGGTCGCCCGCGGCAGCGAGCGTTCGGCTCGCGGGGGCCCGCGGGGTGTTATTAGGGAGTGCGGCAGCCGTGCCGAGGCTCCGGCCGGCCGCCGGAAGTCCCGCGGGGGAGCGTCGGAGCTCCGCGAGGCCGGCCGGGGAGCCTCTTAGTCATCGCCCGCGCTCGCGGTGGTCCCGGTCGCTTAAAGTGCCGCGGGAGGCGTAGCGATGCGAGTGAGTGTGCGCCAAGTGCGAGAGGCGGTGCATTTACGCGCCGTGTCCGCGAGAGGGAGGCAATTCCCCGTTGCGACCTCCGGGAGATCAGCGGGCCGCCGAAAAGGCTCAGCCGGGGTGCCTGGAGCCTCCTCGGGCGTCGAGTTAGGAGGGGGGCGCGCGGAGAACCGGCTGGATGTCCCCTGGAAGCTCAGCGGGCCGTGGGAAAGGCTTGGCCGGGGTGCCTGGAGCCTCGGCCGGCTTAAAAAGGTGGGAGGGGGGCGCGCGGAGAACCGGCTGGAGGTCCCCTGGAAGCTCAGCGGGCCGTGGGAAAGGCTTGGCCGGGGTGCCTGGAGCCTCGGCCGGCTTAAAAAGTTGGGAGGGGGGCGCGCGGAGAACCGGCTGGAGGTCCCCTGGAAGCTCAGCGGGCCGTTCAAAACGCTTAGCCGAGGTGCCTGGAGCCTCGGCCGGCTTAAAAGTGAGGAGGAAAGCGCGCGGAGAACCGGCCGGAGGTCCCCTGGAAGCTCAGCGGGCCGTGGGAAAAAGCTTAGCCGGGGTGCCGGAAGCCTCGGCCGGCTTAAAACGTGAGGAGGAAAGCACCGGGAGAACCGGCTGGAGGTCTTCTGGAAGCTCAGCGGGCCGTGGAGAAAGCTTAGCCGGGGTGCCGGAAGCCTCGGCCGGCTTAAAATGTGAGGAGGAAACCGGCTGGACGTCTTCTGGAAGATCAGCGGGCCGTGGAAAATGCTAAGCCGAGGTGCTGGTTGTCGAATAAGGCTCCGCCATCTCGTAGAAGGTGCTAATAAAGTTCATATCCGCTCGGCTGGAGGTAATTGGCCAGCGGACCGGCCGGCGGGACCTCCGTGACCGCCTATCCGCCTGGCGGTGCCTCCTGGCCGGCGTGCATTCCGGGCCGCGACCGCTCACTTACGGGACCCTGATTGGCCCGCGGACCGGCCGGCGGGACCTCCGTGACCGCCTATCCGCCTGGCGGTGCCTGCTGGCCGGCGTGCATTCCGGGCCGCGACCGCTCACTTACGGGACCCTGATTGGCCCGCGGACCGGCCGGCGGGACCTCCGTGACAGCCTACCCGCCTGGCGGTGGCTGCTGGCCGGCGCGGATTCCGGGCCGCGACCGCTAACTTACGGGACCCTAATTGGCCCGCGGACCAGCTGGCGGGACCTCCGTGACAGCCTACCCGCCTGGCGGTGCCTCCTGGCCGGCGTGGATTCCGGGCCGCGACCGCTAACTTACGGGACCCTAAACGGCCCGCGGACCAGCTGGCGGGACCTCCGTGACCGCCCATCCGCCTGCCGGTGCCTCCTGGCCGGCGTGGATTCCGGGCCGCGACCGCTAACTTACGGGACCATAAATGGCCCGCGGACCAGCTGGCGGGACCTCCGTGACCGCCTATCCGCCTGGCGGTGCCTCCTGGCCGGCCTGGATTCCGGGCCGCGACCGCTCACCTACGGGACCCTAAATGGCCCGCGGACCAGCCGGCGGGACCTCCGTGACAGCCTATCCGCCTCCCGGTGGCTGCTGGCCGGCGCGGATTCCGGGCCGCGACCGCTAACTTACGGGACCCCAATTGGCCCGCGGACCAGCCGGCGGGACCCCCGTGACCGCCTATCCGCCTTGGCCGGTTCCCCGGCCGGCCACGGATGGCGAGAATCCGGCCTCCTCGCCCGGAGCGCTCGTCGGCTTCGGCGAAAAATGCACTAAGTGCCAAACCCCATTCATTTACAATAGCGTGTCCGCCAGAGGGCGCAGTTCCCCCCGCGGACCGGCCGGCGGGACCTCCGTGACCGCCTATCCGCCTGGCGGTGGCTGCGGGCCGGCGCGAATTCCGGGCCGCGACCGCTAACTTACGGGACCCCGATTGGCCCGCGGACCAGCCGGCGGGACCTCCGTGACCGCCTATCCGCCTGCGCTGGTTCCCCGGCCGGCGCGAATTCCGGGCCGCGACCGCTAACTTACGGGACCCCGATTGGCCCGCGGACCAGCCGGCGGGACCTCCGTGACCGCCTATCCGCCTGCGCTGGTTCCCCGGCCGGCGCGAATTCCGGGCCGCGACCGCTAACTTACGGGACCCCGATTGGCCCGCGGACCAGCCGGCGGGACCTCCGTGACCGCCTATCCACCTGCGCTGGTTCCCCGGCCGGCGCGAATTCCGGGCCGCGACCGCTAACTTACGGGACCCCGATTGGCCCGCGGACCAGCCGGCGGGACCTCCGTGACCGCCTATCCGCCTGCGCTGGTTCCCCGGCCGGCGCGAATTCCGGGCCGCGACCGCTAACTTACGGGACCCCGATTGGCCCGCGGACCAGCCGGCGGGACCTCCGTGACCGCCTATCCGCCTGCGCTGGTTCCCCGGCCGGCGCGAATTCCGGGCCGCGACCGCTAATTTACGGGACCCCAATTGGCCCGCGGACCAGCCGGCGGGACCTCCGTGACCGCCTATCCGCCTTCGCTGGTTCCCCGGTCGGCGTGTATTCCGGGCCGCGGCCGCTCACTTACGGGACCAAAATTGGCCCGCGGACCAGCCGGCGGGACCTCCGTGACCGCCTATCCGCCTGCGCTGGTTCCCCGGCCGGCGTGGATTCCGGACCGCGACCGCTAAATTACGGGACCCAAATTGGCCCGCGGACCAGCCGGCGGGACATCCGTGACCGCCTATCCGCCTTCGCTGGTTCCCCGGTCGGCCACAGATGACGAATATTCGGCCTCTCGCTCTGGAAGTCCTGCCGACTTAGCCGAAAATTTTCTAAGTGCCATCGGCTCTCGCTCGGAAAAGTGTCCGCCTCGTCTGGTTCCCCAGCTCGGCCTCAGAATTCGAAAATTCGGCCTCTCTGAGGTACCAGGGGTGGGCTTTATGTACTTGGTCCCCCCAGTTAGTGTACTCATCACTTTACCCCCCTTTCGCAAAATATAGTCGGCACGTATGTGCAGAACTGTTTATTTTCATTTTAAAAATTTTCTAAGTGCCAGCGGAAGCTGTCACACGAACTGTCCGAGCTACCACGGTGCCCATCCCGGGCAGTGACGGCAAAAGGCCGATGTGTGTTTGATGGAAGTCTGAATAATTTCTAAGTGCCAACGGCTCAACCGCCGTAAAGTGTCCGCCTCGGCTGGTTCTCCCGGTCGGCCCGAACGAGCGAAAATTCGGCCTCTTCCCCTGGAGGTCCGGAACATTTTGGCGAATATTTTCAAAGTGCCAACGGCTGTTGCGCCGTAAAGTGTCCGCCTCGGCTGGTTCTCCCGGTCGGCCCGAACGAGCGAAAATTCGGCCTCTTCCCCTGGAGGTCCGGAACATTTTGGCGAATATTTTCAAAGTGCCAACGGCTGTTGCGCCGTAAAGTGTCCGACCCGGCCGGTTCCTCCGGTCGGCCCGAACGAGCGAAAATTCGGCCTCTTCCCCTGGAGGTCCGGAACATTTTGGCGAATATTTTCAAAGTGCCAACGGCTGTTGCGCCGTAAAGTGTCCGACCCGGCCGGTTCCTCCGGTCGGCCCGAACGAGCGAAAATTCGGCCTCTTCCCCTGGAGGTCCGGAACATTTTGGCGAATATTTTCAAAGTGCCAACGGCTGTTGCGCCGTAACGTGTCCGACCCGGCCGGTTCCTCCGGTCGGCCCGAACGAGCGAAAATTCGGCCTCTTCCCCTGGAGGTCCGGAACATTTTGGCGAATATTTTCAAAGTGCCAACGGCTGTTGCGCCGTAACGTGTCCGACCCGGCTGGTTCCTCCGGTCGGCTTGAACGAGCGAAAATTCGGCCTCTTCCCCTGGAGGTCCGGAACATTTTGGCGAATATTTTCAAAGTGCCAACGGCTGTTGCGCCGTAACGTGTCCGACCCGGCTGGTTCCTCCGGTCGGCTTGAACGAGCGAAAATTCGGCCTCTTCCCCTGGAGGTCCGGAACATTTTGGCGAATATTTTCAAAGTGCCAACGGCTGTTGCGCCGTAACGTGTCCGACCCGGCCGGTTCCTCCGGTCGGCCCGAACGAGCGAAAATTCGGCCTCTTCCCCTGGAGGTCCGGAACATTTTGGCGAATATTTTCAAAGTGCCAACGGCTGTTGCGCCGTAACGTGTCCGACCCGGCTGGTTCCTCCGGTCGGCCCGAACGAGCGAAAATTCGGCCTCTTCCCCTGGAGGTCCGGACGACTTTGGCGAATATTTTCTAAGTGCGAACGGCTGTTGCGCCGTAACGTGTCCGACCCGGCCGGTTCCTCCGGTCGGCCCGAACGAGCGAAAATTCGGCCTCTTCCCCTGGAGGTCCTGTGAAGTTTAACGAATATTTTCTAAGTGCGAACGGCTGTTGCGCCGTAACGTGTCCGACCCGGCCGGTTCCTCCGGTCGGCCCGAACGAGCGAAAATTCGGCCTCTTCCCCTGGAGGTCCGGACGACTTTGACGAATATTTTCTAAGTGCCAACGGCTGTTCCGCCGTAACGTGTCCGACCCGGCCGGTTCCTCCGGTCGGCCTGAACAAGTGAAAATTCGGCCTCTTCCCCTGGAGGTCCGGAACATTTTGGCGAATATTTTCTAAGTGCCATCGGCTCTTCCGCCGTAAGGTGTCCGACCCGGCCGGTTCCTCCGGTCGGCCTGAACGAGCGAAAATTCGGCCTCTTCCCCTGGAGGTCCTGTCAAGTTTAACGAATATTTTCTAAGTGCCATCGGCTCTTCCGCCGTAATGTGTCCGACTCGGCCGGTTCCTCCGGTCGGCCTGAACGAGCGAAAATTCGGCCTCTTCCCCTGGAGGTCCTGTCAAGTTTAACGAATATTTTCTAAGTGCCATCGGCTCTTCCGCCGTAAGGTGTCCGACTCGGCCGGTTCCTCCGGTCGGCCTGAACGAGCGAAAATTCGGCCTCTTCCCCTGGAGGTCCTGTCAAGTTTAACGAATATTTTCTAAGTGCCATCGGCTCTTCCGCCGTAAGGTGTCCGACTCGGCCGGTTCCTCCGGTCGGCCTGAACGAGCGAAAATTCGGCCTCTTCCCCTGGAGGTCCTGTCAAGTTTAACGAATATTTTCTAAGTGCCATCGGCTCTTCCGCCGTAAGGTGTCCGACTCGGCCGGTTCCTCCGGTCGGCCTGAACAAGTGAAAATTCGGCCTCTTCCCCTGGAGGTCCGGAACATTTTGGCGAATATTTTCTAAGTGCCATCGGCTCTTCCGCCGTAAGGTGTCCGACTCGGCCGGTTCCTCCGGTCGGCCTGAACGAGCGAAAATTCGGCCTCTTCCCCTGGAGGTCCTGTCAAGTTTAACGAATATTTTCTAAGTGCCATCGGCTCTTCCGCCGTAAAGCGTCCGACTCGGCTGGTTCCCGATGTCGGCCAGAACAAGTGGAAATTCGGCCTCTTCCCCTGGAGGTCAGTTGAAGTTTAACGAATATTTTCTAAGTGCCAACGGCTGCTCCGCCGTAAAGCGTCCGACTCGGCTGGTTCCCGATGTCGGCCAGAACAAGTGAAAATTCGGCCTCTTCCCCTGGAGGTCCGTTCAAGATTAACGAATATTTCCTAAGTGCCAACGGCTGCTCCGCCGTAAAGCGTCCGACTCGGCTGGTTCCCGATGTCGGCCAGAACAAGTGAAAATTCGGCCTCTTCCCCTGGAGGTCCGTTCAAGATTAACGAATATTTTCTAAGTGCCAACGGCTCTTGCGCCGAAAAGCGTCCGCCTCGGCTGGTTCCCGCGGTCGGACACAAAATGTGTCAATTCGGCCTCTCTGAGGTACCAGGGGTAGGCTTTATGTACTTGGTCCCCCCAGTTAGTGTACTCATCACTTTACCCCCCTTTCGCAAAATATAGTCGGCACGTATGTGCAGAACTGTTTATTTTCATTTTAAAAATTGTCTAAGTGCCAGCGGAAGCTGTCACACGAACTGTCCGAGCTACCACGGTGCCCATCCCGGGCAGTGACGGCAAAAGGCCGATGTGTGTTTGATGGAAGTCTGAATAATTTCTAAGTGCCAACGGCTCAACCGCCGTAAAGTGTCCGCCTCGGCCGGTTCTCCCGGTCGGCCCGAACGAGCGAAAATTCGGCCTCTTTCCCTGGAGGTCCGGAACATTTTGGCGAATATTTTCTAAGTGCCAACGGGTGCTCCGCCGTAAAGTGTCCGCCTCGGCTGGTTCCCCCGGTCGGCCAGAACAAGTGAAAATTCGGCCTCTTCCCCTGGAGGTCCGGAACATTTTGGCGAATATTTCCTAAGTGCCAACGGCTCAACCGCCGTAAAGTGTCCGCCTCGGCCGGTTCTCCCGGTCGGCCCGAACGAGCGAAAATTCGGCCTCTTTCCCTGGAGGTCCGGAACATTTTGGCGAATATTTTCTAAGTGCCAACGGGTGCTCCGCCGTAAAGTGTCCGCCTCGGCCGGTTCCCCCGGTCGGCCAGAACAAGTGAAAATTCGGCCTCTTCCCCTGGAGGTCCGGAACATTTTGGCGAATATTTCCTAAGTGCCAACGGCTGCTCCGCCGTAAAGTGTCCGCCTCGGCCGGTTCACCCGGTCGGCCAGAACAAGTGAAAAATCGGCCTCTTCCCCTGGAAGTCCGGCCGAGTTAAGGTAAATATTTCCTAAGTGCCAACGGCTGCTCAGCCTTAAAGTGTCCGACTCGGCTGGTTCCCGATGTCGGCCAGAACAAGTGAAAATCCGGCCTCTTCCCCTGGAAGTCCGGCCGAGTTAAGGCAAATATTTCCTAAGTGCCAACGGCTGCTCCGCCGTAAAGTGTCCGACTCGGCTGGTTCCCGATGTCGGCCAGAACAAGTGAAAATCCGGCCTCTTCCCCTGGAAGTCCGGCCAAGTTCGGCGAATATTTCCTAAGTGCTAACGGCTGCTCCGCCGTAAAGAGACCGACTCGGCTGGTTCCCGATGTCGGCCAGAACAAGTGAAAATTCGGCCTCTTCCCCTGGAGGTCAGTTGAAGTTTAACGAATATTTCCTAAGTGCCAACGGCTGCTCCGCCGTAAAGTGTCCGACTCGGCTGGTTCCCGATGTCGGCCAGAACGAGTGAATATTCGGCCTCTTCCCCTGGAGGTCCGGAACATTTTGGCGAATATTTCCTAAGTGCCAACGGCTGTTCCGCCGTAAAGAGTCCGACTCGGCTGGTTCCCGATGTCGGCCAGAACAAGTGAAAAATCGGCCTCTTCCCCTGGAAGTCCGGCCGAGTTAAGGCAAATATTTCCTAAGTGCCAACGGCTGTTCCGCCGTAAAGGGTCCGACTCGGCTGGTTCCCGATGTCGGCCAGAACAAGTGAAAAATCGGCCTCTTCCCCTGGAAGTCCGGCCGAGTTAAGGCAAATATTTCCTAAGTGCCAACGGCTGCTCCGCCGTAAAGCGTCCGACTCGGCTGGTTCCCGATGTCGGCCAGAATAAGTGGAAATTCGGCCTCTTCCCCTGGAGGTCCGTTCAAGATTAACGAATATTTTCTAAGTGCCAACGGCTGCTCCGCCGAAAAGCGTCCGACTCGGCTGGTTCCCGATGTCGGCCAGAACAAGTGAAAATTCGGCCTCTTCCCCTGGAGGTCAGTTGAAGTTTAACGAATATTTTCTAAGTGCCAACGGCTGTTCCGCCGTAAAGAGTCCGACTCGGCTGGTTCCCGATGTCGGCCAGAACAAGTGAAAATTCGGCCTCTTCCCCTGGAGGTCAGTTGAAGTTTAACGAATATTTTCTAAGTGCCAACGGCTGTTCCGCCGTAAAGAGTCCGACTCGGCTGGTTCCCGATGTCGGCCAGAACAAGTGAAAATTCGGCCTCTTCCCCTGGAAGTCCGGCCGAGTTAAGGCAAATATTTCCTAAGTGCCAACGGCTGTTCCGCCGTAAAGAGTCCGACTCGGCTGGTTCCCGATGTCGGCCAGAACAAGTGAAAAATCGGCCTCTTCCCCTGGAAGTCCGGCCGAGTTAAGGCAAATATTTCCCAAGTGCCAACGGCTGTTCCGCCGTAAAGGGTCCGACTCGGCTGGTTCCCGATGTCGGCCAGAACAAGTGAAAAATCGGCCTCTTCCCCTGGAAGTCCGGCCAAGTTCGGCGAATATTTCCTAAGTGCCAACGGCTGTTCCGCCGTAAAGAGTCCGACTCGGCTGGTTCCCGATGTCGGCCAGAACAAGTGAAAATTCGGCCTCTTCCCCTGGAAGTCCGGCCGAGTTAAGGCAAATATTTCCTAAGTGCCAACGGCTGTTCCGCCGTAAAGAGTCCGACTCGGCTGGTTCCCGATGTCGGCCAGAACAAGTGAAAAATCGGCCTCTTCCCCTGGAAGTCCGGCCAAGTTCGGCGAATATTTCCTAAGTGCCAACGGCTGTTCCGCCGTAAAGAGTCCGACTCGGCTGGTTCCCGATGTCGGCCAGAACAAGTGAAAATTCGGCCTCTTCCCCTGGAAGTCCGGCCGAGTTAAGGCAAATATTTCCTAAGTGCCAACGGCTGTTCCGCCGTAAAGAGTCCGACTCGGCTGGTTCCCGATGTCGGCCAGAACAAGTGAAAATCCGGCCTCTTCCCCTGGAAGTCCGGCCGAGTTAAGGCGAATATTTCCTAAGTGCCAACGGCTGCTCAGCCTTAAAGTGTCCGACTCGGCTGGTTCCCGATGTCGGCCAGAACAAGTGAAAATCCGGCCTCTTCCCCTGGAAGTCCGGCCGAGTTAAGGCGAATATTTCCTAAGTGCCAACGGCTGCTCAGCCTTAAAGTGTCCGACTCGGCCGGTTCCCGATGTCGGCCAGAACAAGTGAAAATCCGGCCTCTTCCCCTGGAAGTCCGGCCGAGTTAAGGCAAATATTTCCTAAGTGCCAACGGCTGTTCCGCCGTAAAGGGTCCGACTCGGCTGGTTCCCGATGTCGGCCAGAACAAGTGAAAAATCGGCCTCTTCCCCTGGAAGTCCGGCCGAGTTCGGCGAATATTTCCTAAGTGCCAACGGCTGTTCCGCCGTAAAGAGTCCGACTCGGCTGGTTCCCGATGTCGGCCAGAACAAGTGAAAATCCGGCCTCTTCCCCTGGAAGTCCGGCCGAGTTAAGGCGAATATTTCCTAAGTGCCAACGGCTGCTCAGCCTTAAAGTGTCCGACTCGGCTGGTTCCCGATGTCGGCCAGAACAAGTGAAAATCCGGCCTCTTCCCCTGGAAGTCCGGCCGAGTTAAGGCGAATATTTCCTAAGTGCCAACGGCTGCTCAGCCTTAAAGTGTCCGACTCGGCCGGTTCCCGATGTCGGCCAGAACAAGTGAAAATCCGGCCTCTTCCCCTGGAAGTCCGGCCGAGTTAAGGCAAATATTTCCTAAGTGCCAACGGCTGTTCCGCCGTAAAGGGTCCGACTCGGCTGGTTCCCGATGTCGGCCAGAACAAGTGAAAAATCGGCCTCTTCCCCTGGAAGTCCGGCCGAGTTCGGCGAATATTTCCTAAGTGCCAACGGCTGTTCCGCCGTAAAGAGTCCGACTCGGCTGGTTCCCGATGTCGGCCAGAACAAGTGAAAATCCGGCCTCTTCCCCTGGAAGTCCGGCCGAGTTAAGGCGAATATTTCCTAAGTGCCAACGGCTGCTCCGCCGTAAAGCGTCCGACTCGGCTGGTTCCCGATGTCGGCCAGAATAAGTGGAAATTCGGCCTCTTCCCCTGGAGGTCAGTTGAAGTTTAACGAATATTTTCTAAGTGCCAACGGCTGCTCCGCCTTAAAGCGTCCGACTCGGCTGGTTCCCGATGTCGGCCAGAACAAGTGAAAATTCGGCCTCTTCCCCTGGAGGTCCGTTCAAGTTTGGGGAATATTTTCTAAGTGCCAACGGCTGCTCCGCCTTAAAGCGTCCGACTCGGCTGGTTCCCGATGTCGGCCAGAACAGGTGAAAATTCGGCCTCTTCCCCTGGAGGTCCGTTCAAGTTTGGCGAATATTTTCTAAGTGCCAACGGCTGCTCCGCCTTAAAGTGTCCGACTCGGCTGGTTCCCGATGTCGGGCAGAACAAGTGACAATTCGGCCTCTTCCCCTGGAAGTCCGGCCGAGTTTGGCGAATATTTTCTAAGTGCCAACGGCTGCTCCGCCGTAAAGAGTCCGACTCGGCTGGTTCCCGATGTCGGCCAGAAAAAGTGACAATTCGGCCTCTTCCCCTGGAGGTCCTTTGAAGTTTAGCGAATATTTTCTAAGTGCCAACGGCTCTTGCGCCGAAAAGCGTCCGCCTCGGCTGGTTCCCGCGGTCGGCCGTAATAGGCGAAAATTCGGCCTCTTCCCCTGGAGCGACCTCCAAATTTGGGCGAAATTTTTTCTAAGTGCCTAAAGGTACCAGGGGTTTGGGTACCAGGGGTGCATTACCAACTGGTCTTTTGTCAACCCATGTACTTTTTCTAGAGTACATGGGTTGGTCCCCCCACTTAGTGTACTCATCACTTTACCCCCCTTTCGCAAAATATAGTCAGAACGAGCATGGGGGACGCAATTGTTTTCCATGCAAATCAATTGGGCCTGGTCCGAGCGCTGGTAACGGCCGCCAGCAAGCGTCCCCTGCTCGGATAGCAGAACTGAAGAAGGCACGGCACTTCCAGAGAGAGAGAGAAAATTTTCTAAGTGCCACATTTCTCAAAAATTTTCAAAGTGCCACATCTCTCAAAAAATTTCTAAGTGCCACATCTCTCAAAAAATTTCTAAGTGCCACATCTCTCAAAAACTTTCAAAGTGCCACATCTCTCAAAAACTTTCAAAGTGCCACATCTCTGAAAAACTTTCTAAGTGCCACGTCTCTGAAAAATTTTCTAAGTGCCACAGCACGGCTGTGAAATATTCAAAGTCCTACAGGCATTGGCAGAATGCGCGGACGGCCGTCTGCTCCCGGCGGCCGCCGCGAAGCTACTACCCCCTCCCGGGGACGGCTGTCTGCTCCCGGCAGCCGTCCTTACCCCCCTCCCCCGTTTGCACCGCCTGAAGTTAGACCCGCCTTGGTAGGGCCCCCACCGGCCCCGGCTCGCCGGCGTTGGGTGGACGGTTCCTGCCCACTTGCGGGTCCCGGTCGCTTGGCAACCGACCGGGGAGGACCAGCCGCCTCCTTAAACACAGGCTGGAAGGGAAATCCGGTCAAGCTACGGAGGACCGGCCGCCTCCTTAAACACAGGCCGGAAGGGAAATCCGATCAAGCTACGGAGGACCGGTCGCCTCCCTAAACACAGGCCGGGCAAAAATCTGCGAATGGGCCCGTCAAGGGTAGTGGGTCATCCAAGGTGGGAGGTACCGGCCGCCTCCTTAAACACAGGCCGGGCAAAAATCTGCGAATGGCCCGTCAAGGGTTGTTGGTCATCCAAGGAGGGAGGTACCGGCCGCCTCCTTAAACACAGGCCGGGCAAAAATCTGCGAATGGCCCGTCAAGGGTTGTTGGTCATCCAAGGAGGGAGGTACCGGCCGCCTCCTTAAACACAGGCCGGGCAAAAATCTGCGAATGGCCCGTCAAGGGTTGTTGGTCATCCAAGGAGGGAGGTACCGGCCGCCTCCTTAAACACAGGCCGGGCAAAAATCTGCGAACGGCCCGTCAAGGGTTCTGTCTCATCCAAGAAAGGGGTACCGGCCGCCTCAGAGGCCGGAGCGAAGGGGGCGAAAGGCTGTCGATGGGGAAGGATCGGGGCCACGGCTAATCTAGCGATGCCCGCGTCGGGCGGTCACTCCGACGAATGAGCGGGGCCGAATCCGGCGCGAGGCGGCCTTCAGGCACGTGGTTCGAGACGACCTCACCCGGCTCTAGCCCGGAGGATCGGAGGCAACGGCCGTCTCCTTAAGCTAAGGCCGGACGAAAATCTGCGGATGCGGTCCATCCAAGGCAGACGGAGGTACCGGCCGCCTCGGTAAATAAAGCCCGGGCAAAAATCTGCGAACGGCCCGTCAAGGGTTCTGTCTCATCCAAGAAAGGGGTACCGGCCGCCTCAGAGGCCGGAGCGAAGGGGGCGAAAGGCTGTCGATGGGGAAGGATCGGGGCCACGGCTAATCTAGCGATGCCCGCGTCGGGCGGTCACTCCGACGAATGAGCGGGGCCGAATCCGGCGTAGGCGGCCTTCAGGCACGTGGTTCGAGACGACCTCACCCGGCTCTAGCCCGGAGGATCGGAGGCAACGGCCGTCTCCTTAAGCTAAGGCCGGACGAAAATCTGCGGATGCGGTCCATCCAAGGCAGACGGAGGTACCGGCCGCCTCGGTAAATAAAGCCCGGGCAAAAATCTGCGAACGGCCCGTCAAGGGTTCTCTCTCATCCAAGAAAGGGGTACCGGCCGCCTCAGAGGCCGGAGCGAAGGGGGCGAAAGGCTGTCGATGGGGAAGGATCGGGGCCACGGCTAATCTAGCGATGCCCGCGTCGGGCGGTCACTCCGACGAATGAGCGGGGCCGAATCCGGCGTAGGCGGCCTTCAGGCACGTGGTTCGAGACGACCTCACCCGGCTCTAGCCCGGAGGATCGGAGGCAACGGCCGTCTCCTTAAGCTAAGGCCGGACGAAAATCTGCGGATGCGGTCCATCCAAG
>NW_026061354.1:0-7500 GCF_024217435.2 Syngnathus scovelli
GTCCGCCTCGGCTGGTTCCCCCGGTCGGCCAGAACAAGTGAAAATTCGGCCTCTTCCCCTGGAGGTCCGGAACATTTTGGCGAATATTTCCTAAGTGCCAACGGCTGCTCCGCCGTAAAGTGTCCGCCTCGGCCGGTTCACCCAGTCGGCCAGAACAAGTGAAAATTGGCCTCTTCCCCTGGAGGTCCGGAACATTTTGGCGAATATTTCCTAAGTGCCAACGGCTGCTCCGCCGTAAAGTGTCCGACTCGGCTGGTTCCCCCGGTCGGCCAGAACAAGTGAAAAATCGGCCTCTTCCCCTGGAAGTCCGGCCGAGTTAAGGCAAATATTTCCTAAGTGCCAACGGCTGCTCAGCCTTAAAGGGTCCGACTCGGCTGGTTCCCGATGTCGGCCAGAACAAGTGAAAATTCGGCCTCTTCCCCTGGAAGTCCGGCCGAGTTAAGGCAAATATTTCCTAAGTGCCAACGGCTGTTCCGCCGTAAAGGGTCCGACTCGGCTGGTTCCCGATGTCGGCCAGAACAAGTGAAAAATCGGCCCTCTTCCCCTGGAAGTCCGGCCGAGTTCGGCGAATATTTCCTAAGTGCCAACGGCTGTTCCGCCGTAAAGAGTCCGACTCGGCTGGTTCCCGATGTCGGCCAGAACAAGTGAAAATCCGGCCTCTTCCCCTGGAAGTCCGGCCGAGTTAAGGCAAATATTTCCTAAGTGCCAACGGCTGCTCAGCCTTAAAGGGCCCGACTCGGCTGGTTCCCGATGTCGGCCAGAACAAGTGAAAATTCGGCCTCTTCCCCTGGAAGTCCGGCCGAGTTAAGGCAAATATTTCCTAAGTGCCAACGGCTGTTCCGCCGTAAAGGGTCCGACTCGGCTGGTTCCCGATGTCGGCCAGAACAAGTGAAAAATCGGCCTCTTCCCCTGGAAGTCCGGCCGAGTTCGGCGAATATTTCCTAAGTGCCAACGGCTGTTCCGCCGTAAAGAGTCCGACTCGGCTGGTTCCCGATGTCGGCCAGAACAAGTGAAAATCCGGCCTCTTCCCCTGGAAGTCCGGCCGAGTTAAGGCAAATATTTCCTAAGTGCCAACGGCTGCTCAGCCTTAAAGGGCCCGACTCGGCTGGTTCCCGATGTCGGCCAGAACAAGTGACAATTCGGCCTCTTCCCCTGGAAGTCCGGCCGAGTTAAGGCAAATATTTCCTAAGTGCCAACGGCTGTTCCGCCGTAAAGGGTCCGACTCGGCTGGTTCCCGATGTCGGCCAGAACAAGTGAAAAATCGGCCTCTTCCCCTGGAAGTCCGGCCGAGTTCGGCGAATATTTCCCAAGTGCCAACGGCTGTTCCGCCGTAAAGAGTCCGACTCGGCTGGTTCCCGATGTCGGCCAGAACTAGTGAAAATCCGGCCTCTTCCCCTGGAAGTCCGGCCGAGTTAAGGCGAATATTTCCTAAGTGCCAACGGCTGCTCAGCCTTAAAGTGTCCGACTCGGCTGGTTCCCGATGTCGGCCAGAACAAGTGAAAAATCGGCCTCTTCCCCTGGAAGTCCGGCCGAGTTCGGCGAATATTTCCTAAGTGCCAACGGCTGTTCCGCCGTAAAGAGTCCGACTCGGCTGGTTCCCGATGTCGGCCAGAACAAGTGAAAATCCGGCCTCTTCCCCTGGAAGTCCGGCCGAGTTAAGGCAAATATTTCCTAAGTGCCAACGGCTGCTCAGCCTTAAAGTGTCCGACTCGGCTGGTTCCCGATGTCGGCCAGAACAAGTGAAAATCCGGCCTCTTCCCCTGGAAGTCCGGCCGAGTTAAGGCAAATATTTCCTAAGTGCCAACGGCTGTTCCGCCGTAAAGAGTCCGACTCGGCTGGTTCCCGATGTCGGCCAGAACTAGTGAAAATCCGGCCTCTTCCCCTGGAAGTCCGGCCGAGTTAAGGCGAATATTTCCTAAGTGCCAACGGCTGCTCAGCCTTAAAGTGTCCGACTCGGCTGGTTCCCGATGTCGGCCAGAACAAGTGAATATTCGGCCTCTTCCCCTGGAGGTCCGTTCAAGATTAACGAATATTTTCTAAGTGCCAACGGCTGCTCCGCCGTAAAGTGTCCGACTCGGCTGGTTCCCGATGTCGGCCAGAACAAGTGAAAATCCGGCCTCTTCCCCTGGAAGTCCGGCCAAGTTCGGCGAATATTTTCTAAGTGCCAACGGCTGCTCCGCCGTAAAGCGTCCGACTCGGCTGGTTCCCGATGTCGGCCAGAACAAGTGGAAATTCGGCCTCTTCCCCTGGAGGTCAGTTGAAGTTTAACGAATATTTCCTAAGTGCCAACGGCTGCTCCGCCGTAAAGTGTCCGACTCGGCTGGTTCCCGATGTCGGCCAGAACAAGTGAATATTCGGCCTCTTCCCCTGGAGGTCCGGAACATTTTGGCAAATATTTCCTAAGTGCCAACGGCTGCTCCGCCGTAAAGAGTCCGACTCGGCTGGTTCCCGATGTCGGCCAGAACAAGTGAAAATTCGGCCTCTTCCCCTGGAAGTCCGGCCGAGTTCGGCGAATATTTCCTAAGTGCCAACGGCTGTTCCGCCGTAAAGAGTCCGACTCGGCTGGTTCCCGATGTCGGCCAGAACAAGTGAAAATCCGGCCTCTTCCCCTGGAAGTCCGGCCGAGTTAAGGCAAATATTTCCTAAGTGCCAACGGCTGCTCAGCCTTAAAGTGTCCGACTCGGCTGGTTCCCGATGTCGGCCAGAACAAGTGAAAATCCGGCCTCTTCCCCTGGAAGTCCGGCCGAGTTAAGGCGAATATTTCCTAAGTGCCAACGGCTGCTCAGCCTTAAAGGGTCCGACTCGGCTGGTTCCCGATGTCGGCCAGAACAAGTGAAAATCCGGCCTCTTCCCCTGGAAGTCCGGAACATTTTGGCAAATATTTTCTAAGTGCTAACGGCTGTTGCGCCGTAACGTGTCCGACCCGGCTGGTTCTCCCGGTCGGCCCGAACGAGCGAAAATTCGGCCTCTTCCCCTGGAGGTCCGGAACATTTTGGCGAATATTTCCTAAGTGCCAACGGCTGCTCCGCCGTAAAGGGTCCCACTCGGCTGGTTCCCGATGTCGGCCAGAACAAGTGAAAATTCGGCCTCTTCCCCTGGAAGTGCGGCCAAGTTAAGGCAAATATTTCCTAAGTGCCAACGGCTGTTCCGCCGTAAAGGGTACGACTCGGCTGGTTCCCGATGTCGGCCAGAACAAGTGAAAATTCGGCCTCTTCCCCTGGAGGTCAGTTGAAGTTTAACGAATATTTTCTAAGTGCCAACGGCTGCTCCGCCGTAAAGCGTCCGACTCGGCTGGTTCCCGATGTCGGCCAGAACAAGTGAAAATTCGGCCTCTTCCCCTGGAGGTCCGTTCAAGATTAACGAATATTTTCTAAGTGCCAACGGCTGTTCCGCCGTAAAGCGTCCGACTCGGCTGGTTCCCGATGTCGGCCAGAACAAGTGAAAATTCGGCCTCTTCCCCTGGAGGTCAGTTGAAGTTTAACGAATATTTTCTAAGTGCCAACGGCTGCTCCGCCGTAAAGCGTCCGACTCGGCTGGTTCCCGATGTCGGCCAGAACAAGTGAATATTCGGCCTCTTCCCCTGGAAGTCCGGCCGAGTTCGGCGAATATTTCCTAAGTGCCAACGGCTGTTCCGCCGTAAAGAGTCCGACTCGGCTGGTTCCCGATGTCGGCCAGAACAAGTGAAAATCCGGCCTCTTCCCCTGGAAGTCCGGCCGAGTTCGGCGAATATTTCCTAAGTGCCAACGGCTGCTCAGCCTTAAAGTGTCCGACTCGGCTGGTTCCCGATGTCGGGCAGAACAAGTGACAATTCGGCCTCTTCCCCTGGAAGTCCGGCCGAGTTTGGCGAATATTTTCTAAGTGCCAACGGCTGCTCCGCCGTAAATCGTCCGACTCGGCTGGTTCCCGATGTCGGCCAGAAAAAGTGACAATTCGGCCTCTTCCCCTGGAGGTCCTTTGAAGTTTAGCGAATATTTTCTAAGTGCCAACGGCTCTTGCGCCGAAAAGCGTCCGCCTCGGCTGGTTCCCGCGGTCGGCCGTAATAGGCGAAAATTCGGCCTCTTCCCCTGGAGCGACCTCCAAATTTGGGCGAAATTTTTTCTAAGTGCCTAAAGGTACCAGGGGTTTGGGTACCAGGGGTGCATTACCAACTGGTCTTTTGTCAACCCATGTACTTTTTCTAGAGTACATGGGTTGGTCCCCCCACTTAGTGTACTCATCACTTTACCCCCCTTTCGCAAAATATAGTCAGAACGAGCATGGGGGACGCAATTGTTTTCCATGCAAATCAATTGGGCCTGGTCCGAGCGCTGGTAACGGCCGCCAGCAAGCGTCCCCTGCTCGGATAGCAGAACTGAAGAAGGCACGGCACTTCCAGAGAGAGAGAAAATTTTCTAAGTGCCACATTTCTCAAAAATTTTCAAAGTGCCACATCTCTCAAAAAATTTCTAAGTGCCACATCTCTCAAAAAATTTCTAAGTGCCACATCTCTCAAAAACTTTCAAAGTGCCACATCTCTCAAAAACTTTCAAAGTGCCACATCTCTGAAAAACTTTCTAAGTGCCACGTCTCTGAAAAATTTTCTAAGTGCCACAGCACGGCTGTGAAATATTCAAAGTCCTACAGGCATTGGCAGAATGCGCGGACGGCCGTCTGCTCCCGGCGGCCGCCGCGAAGCTACTACCCCCTCCCGGGGACGGCTGTCTGCTCCCGGCAGCCGTCCTTACCCCCCTCCCCCGTTTGCACCGCCTGAAGTTAGACCCGCCTTGGTAGGGCCCCCACCGGCCCCGGCTCGCCGGCGTTGGGTGGACGGTTCCTGCCCACTTGCGGGTCCCGGTCGCTTGGCAACCGACCGGGGAGGACCAGCCGCCTCCTTAAACACAGGCTGGAAGGGAAATCCGGTCAAGCTACGGAGGACCGGCCGCCTCCATAAACTCAGGCCGGAAGGGAAATCCAATCAAGCTACGGAGGACCGGCCGCCTCCTTAAACACAGGCCGGAAGGGAAATCCAATCAAGCTACGGAGGACCGGCCGCCTCCATAAACTCAGGCCGGAAGGGAAATCCGATCAAGTTACGGAGGACCGGTCGCCTCCCTAAACACAGGCCGGGCAAAAATCCACGAATGGCCCGTCAAGGGTAGAAGGTCATCCAAGGAAGGAGGTACCGGCCGCCTCCTTAAACACAGGCCGGGCAAAAATCTGCGAATGGCCCGTCAAGGGTAGTAGGTCATCCAAGAAAGGGGGTACCGGCCGCCTCTATTAACAGGCCGGGCAAAAATCTGCGAATGGGCCCGTCAAGGGTAGTGGGTCATCCAAGGAAGGAGGTACCGGCCGCCTCCTTAAACACAGGCCGGGCAAAAATCTGCGAATGGCCCGTCAAGGGTAGTAGGTCATCCAAGAAAGGGGGTACCGGCCGCCTCTATTAACAGGCCGGGCAAAAATCTGCGAATGGGCCCGTCAAGGGTAGTGGGTCATCCAAGGAAGGAGGTACCGGCCGCCTCCTTAAACACAGGCCGGGCAAAAATCTGCGAATGGCCCGTCAAGGGTAGAAGGTCATCCAAGGAGGGAGGTACCGGCCGCCTCCTTAAACACAGGCCGGGCAAAAATCTGCGAACGGCCCTTTAAGGGTTCTGTCTCATCCAAGAAAGGGGTACCGGCCGCCTCAGAGGCCGGAGCGAAGGGGGCGAAAGGCTGTCGATGGGGAAGGATCGGGGCCACGGCTAATCTAGCGATGCCCGCGTCGGGCGGTCACTCCGACGAATGAGCGGGGCCGAATCCGGCGCGAGGCGGCCTTCAGGCACGTGGTTCGAGACGACCTCACCCGGCTCTAGCCCGGAGGATCGGAGGCAACGGCCGTCTCCTTAAGCTAAGGCCGGACGAAAATCTGCGGATGCGGTCCATCCAAGGCAGACGGAGGTACCGGCCGCCTCGGTAAATAAAGCCCGGGCAAAAATCTGCGAACGGCCCGTCAAGGGTTCTGGCTCATCCAAGAAAGGGGTACCGGCCGCCTCAGAGGCCGGAGCGAAGGGGGCGAAAGGCTGTCGATGGGGAAGGATCGGGGCCACGGCTAATCTAGCGATGCCCGCGTCGGGCGGTCACTCCGACGAATGAGCGGGGCCGAATCCGGCGCGAGGCGGCCTTCAGGCACGTGGTTCGAGACGACCTCACCCGGCTCTAGCCCGGAGGATCGGAGGCAACGGCCGTCTCCTTAAGCTAAGGCCGGACGAAAATCTGCGGATGCGGTCCATCCAAGGCAGACGGAGGTACCGGCCGCCTCGGTAAACAAAGCCCGGGCAAAAATCTGCGAACGGCCCGTCAAGGGTTCTGGCTCATCCAAGAAAGGGGTACCGGCCGCCTCAGAGGCCGGAGCGAAGGGGGCGAAAGGCTGTCGATGGGGAAGGATCGGGGCCACGGCTAATCTAGCGATGCCCGCGTCGGGCGGTCACTCCGACGAATGAGCGGGGCCGAATCCGGTGTAGGCGGCCTTCAGGCACGTGGTTCGAGACGACCTCACCCGGCTCTAGCCCGGAGGATCGGAGGCAACGGCCGTCTCCTTAAGCTAAGGCCGGACGAAAATCTGCGGATGCGGTCCATCCAAGGCAGACGGAGGTACCGGCCGCCTCGGTAAACAGAGGCCGGGCAAAAATCTGCGAACGGCCCGTCAAGGGTTCTGTCTCATCCAAGAAAGGGGTACCGGCCGCCTCAGAGGCCGGAGCGAAGGGGGCGAAAGGCTGTCGATGGGGAAGGATCGGGGCCACGGCTAATCTAGCGATGCCCGCGTCGGGCGGTCACTCCGACGAATGAGCGGGGCCGAATCCGGCGCGAGGCGGCCTTCAGGCACGTGGTTCGAGACGACCTCACCCGGCTCTAGCCCGGAGGATCGGAGGCAACGGCCGTCTCCTTAAGCTAAGGCCGGACGAAAATCTGCGGATGCGGTCCATCCAAGGCAGACGGAGGTACCGGCCGCCTCGGTAAACAGAGGCCGGGCAAAAATCTGCGAATGGTCCGTCAAGGATTCTGTCTCATCCAAGAAAGGGGGTACCGGCCGCCTTACTAACAGGCCGGAGTACAGGGGGCGAAAGGCTGTCGATGGGGAAGGATCGGGGCCACGGCTAATCTAGCGATGCCCGCGTCGGGCGGTCACTCCGACGAATGAGCGGGGCCGAATCCGGCGCGAGGCGGCCTTCAGGCACGTGGTTCGAGACGACCTCACCCGGCTCTAGCCCGGAGCGAAAAACACTCTTATAACCTGACCGACATGCGCCCATGACCCGCCTTGGTAGGGCCCCCACCGGCCCCGGCTACCGCCGGCGTTGGGTGGACGGTTCCTCCCCACTTGCGGGTCGCACTCCAGCGCTACGGCCGCCGCGCGAGCGCGCGCCCCGCGCCGCCCGCGCAGGCCTAGCGCGAACCGTACGGCAGCGAAACCGAGACGCCCCGGCTCAACCTCACCCAGAGGCCATCCACGGAGGCCGAGCGCGCGATCCGACTTGCGGCACGCCA
>NW_026061354.1:17500-35708 GCF_024217435.2 Syngnathus scovelli
GTGCGGAAGAGGCTCGCCCGGGGATGAGGCAGCATCCCCGGACGGCGGGCGGGAGGAGGCAGCCTCCCGCAAGCGGAACTTAGTCGTCGGAGGATGACAGCGGGCGTGCGTAAGAGGCTCGTCCGGGGATGAGGCAGCATCCTCGGGCGGCAGGCGGGAGTAGGCAGCCTCCCCTTAGTTTAACTTAGTCTCTGGAGAATGTTAGCGGGCGCGCGTAAGATAACGTATGTCCGCCTCTCGGTCACTCTGGCCGGGCGTGGGTGTGCGTCCGCTCCCGTCTTGTGAGCCTCCAAGTGGAACTTAGTGATCGGAGGATGACACCGGGCGTGCGTAAGAGGCGCGTCCGGGGATGAGGCAGCATCCTCGGGCGTCAGCCGGGAGTAGGCAGCCTCCCCCAAGTGGAACTTAGCCTCCACTAAGTGGAACTCAGTCTCCGGAGGATGACAGCGGGCGTGCGTAACAGGCGCGTCCGGGGATGAGGCAGCATCCTCGGACACCGGCCGGGAGCGCGCGGGCGCTGTGGAAGTAAGTACATCCGCTCCTGGTACCTAAAAATTCCTCCAGCGGCGGGCCCCGGGCCTAAACTTTCTCCGGGCCGCGCAACACGCACTTTCCGCCGGACACCGACGGAGGCAACGTCCCCCTCCTGCGGTGACAAAAAAAATCCACCCCTGGTACCTAAAAATTTCTCCAGCGGCGGGCCCCTGGCCTAAACTTTCTCCGGGCCGCGCAACACGCACTTTCCGCCGGACACCGACGGAGGCAACGTCCCCCTCCTGCGGTGACAAAAAAAATCCACCCCTGGTACCTAAAAATTTCTCCAGCGGCGGGCCCCTGGCCTAAACTTTCTCCGGCCCGCGCAACACGCACTTTCCGTCGGACACGGACGGAGGCAACGTCCCCCTCCTGCGGTGACAAAAAAAATCCACCCCTGGTACCTAAAAAATTCTCCAGCGGCGGGCCCCTGGCCTAAATTTTCTCCGGCCCGCGCAACACGCACTTTGCGCCGGACGCCGGTCCCAAACCACCACCGCCGACCGCCACAAGGCGACAGCCACCATCCCCAAGCGCCACCCCCGACCGCCACAAGGCGACCGCCACCAGCCGACCGCCACAAGGCGACAGCCACCATCCCCAAGCGCCATCCCCGACCGCCACCCCCCGACCGCCACAAGGCGACCGCCACCAGCCGACCGCCACAAGGCGACAGCCACCATCCCCAAGCGCCACCCCCGACCGCCACAAGGCGACCGCCACCAGCCGACCGCCACAAGGCGACAGCCACCATCCCCAAGCGCCATCCCCGACCGCCACCCCCCGACCGCCACAAGGCGACCGCCACCAGCCGACCGCCACAAGGCGACAGCCACCATCCCCAAGCGCCATCCCCGACCGCCACCCCCCGACCGCCACAAGGCGACCGCCACCAGCCGACCGCCACAAGGCGACAGCCACCATCCCCAAGCGCCACCCCCGACCGCCACAAGGCGACCGCCACCAGCCGACCGCCACAAGGCGACAGCCACCATCCCCAAGCGCCATCCCCGACCGCCACCCCCCGACCGCCACAAGGCGACCGCCACCAGCCGACCGCCACAAGGCGACAGCCACCATCCCCAAGCGCCACCCCCGACCGCCACCAGCCGACCGCCACCAGCCGACCGCCACCATCCCCAAGCGCCATCCCCGACCGCCACCCCCCGACCGCCACAAGGCGACCGCCACAAGGCGACAGCCACCATCGCCAAGCGCCACCCCCGACCGCCACCAGCCGACCGCCACCAGCCGACCGCCACCAGCCGACCGCCACCATCCCCAAGCGCCATCCCCGACCGCCACCCCCCGACCGCCACAAGGCGACCGCCACAAGGCGACAGCCACCATCGCCAAGCGCCACCCCCGACCGCCACCAGCCGACCGCCACCAGCCGACCGCCACCAGCCGACCGCCACCATCCCCAAGCGCCATCCCCGACCGCCACCCCCCGACCGCCACAAGGCGACCGCCACCAGCCGACCGCCACCAGCCGACCGCCACAAGGTGACAGCCACCATCCCCAAGCGCCATCCCCGACCGCCACCCCCCGACCGCCACAAGGCGACCGCCACCAGCCGACCGCCACAAGGCGACAGCCACCATCCCCAAGCGCCACCCCCGACCGCCACCAGCCGACCGCCACCAGCCGACCGCCACAAGGCGACAGCCACCATCCCCAAGCGCCACCCCCGACCGCCACCAGCCGACCGCCACCAGCCGACCGCCACCATCCCCAAGCGCCATCCCCGACCGCCACCCCCCGACCGCCACAAGGCGACCGCCACAAGGCGACAGCCACCATCCCCAAGCGCCACCCCCGACCGCCACAAGGCGACCGCCACCAGCCGACCGCCACCAGCCGACCGCCACCATCCCCAAGCGCCATCCCCAAGCGCCACCCCCGACCGCCACCAGCCGACCGCCACCGGCCGTTCGCGGTGTGCGCCGCCGTTCCCCAAGCACCCTCCGGGACGAAGCCGGAGCCAGAGAATAGCAGCGGCCGTGCGTAAAAGCTGCGGCCGGGCCTCGCGGAAGGTCCCCCGGGCAGCGAGCTGCCGAGCCCCGGCCTCCAGCTTCCACCAGGTAATAGGACCGGGCGCGCGCAAAAGCTGGGGCCGGGCCTGGCGGAAGGTCCTCGGGCATCCAGCGAGATCACACGGCCCCCACCGGAGGCGGCTAGCGCCTCCGTAGAGTAGTGCCGGCCCGCGGAAGCGGCCGCCCGTCAGCCTGCGTTGCCGCTGGTCGAAAAATGCACTAAGTGCCAAACCCCATTCATTTACAACGGCGTGTCCGCCAGAGGGCGCACTTCCCCCGGCGGACCAGCCGGCGGGGCTCGTTAGAGAGTGTATCCGCCTGGCGGTGCCTCCTGGCCGGCCTGGATTCCGGACCGCCACCGCTCACTCGCGGGACCCTAATCGGCCCGCGGACCAGCCGGCGGGTCCTCCGTGAAAGCCTATCCGCCTGGCGGTGCCTCCTGGCCGGCCTGGATTCCGGACCGCGACCGCTCACTCGCGGGACCCTAAACGGCCCGCGGACCAGCCGGCGGGTCCTCCGTGAAAGCCTATCCGCCTGGCGGTGCCTCCTGGCCGGCCTGGATTCCGGACCGCCACCGCTCACTCGCGGGACCCTAATCGGCCCGCGGACCAGCCGGCGGGACCTCCGTGAAAGCCTATCCGCCTGGCGGTGCCTCCTGGCCGGCCTGGATTCCGGACCGCCACCGCTCACTCGCGGGACCCTAATCGGCCCGCGGACCAGCCGGCGGGACCTCCGTGAAAGCCTATCCGCCTGGCGGTGCCTCCTGGCCGGCCTGGATTCCGGACCGCCACCGCTCACTCGCGGGACCCTAATCGGCCCGCGGACCAGCCGGCGGGACCTCCGTGAAAGCCTATCCGCCTTGGCCGGTTCCCCGGCCGGCCACGGGTGGCGAGAATCCGGCCTCCTCGCCCGGAGCGCGCTTCGACTTGGGCGAAAAATGCACTAAGTGCCAAACCCCATTCATTTACAACGGCGTGTCCGCCAGAGGGCGCACTTCCTCCGGCCGGCGGGGCTCGTTGGAGAGCGCGTCCGCCTTCGCCGGTTCCCCGGTCGGCCGCGAACGGCGAAAAGCCGGCCTCTTCCCCCGGAGCCCGGTGGGCGAATTTTTTTTTTTTTTTTTTTTTTTTTTTCAAAGTGCCAACGGCTCTCGCGCCGCGATGCGTCCGCCTTCGCCGGTTCCCAAGTCGGCCACGAACGGCGAAAAATCGGCCTCTTCCCCGGAGCCCGGTCGGCGAATTTTATTTTATTTTTTTCCAAAGTGCCAACGGCTCTCGCGCCGCGATGCGTCCGCCTTCGCCGGTTCCCCGGTCGGCCACGAACGGCGAAAAATCGGCCCCTTCCCCCGGAGCCCGCATGATTATACGCGATGTTAATATTTATTTAATTATTAAATAAATACATACATATGTTTATTAATAATATACGCGGTGTTGATATGTATTTAATTATTACGTATATTGTGAATAAACTAACGGTGATTTTACACGATTTGACTACATGCGTGACCGTGATATAGTGCCGAGGGCTCCCGCGCCGTCACGCGTCCGCCTCGGCACGTGGGGTACCACGGGTCGCCCGCGGCAGCGAGCGTTCGGCTCGCGGGGGCCCGCGGGGTGTTATTAGGGAGTGCGGCAGCCGTGCCGAGGCTCCGGCCGGCCGCCGGAAGTCCCGCGGGGGAGCGTCGGAGCTCCGCGAGGCCGGCCGGGGAGCCTCTTAGTCATCGCCCGCGCTCGCGGTGGTCCCGGTCGCTTAAAGTGCCGCGGGAGGCGTAGCGATGCGAGTGAGTGTGCGCCAAGTGCGAGAGGCGGTGCATTTACGCGCCGTGTCCGCGAGAGGGAGGCAATTCCCCGTTGCGACCTCCGGGAGATCAGCGGGCCGCCGAAAAGGCTCAGCCGGGGTGCCTGGAGCCTCCTCGGGCGTCGAGTTAGGAGGGGGGCGCGCGGAGAACCGGCTGGATGTCCCCTGGAAGCTCAGCGGGCCGTGGGAAAGGCTTGGCCGGGGTGCCTGGAGCCTCGGCCGGCTTAAAAAGTTGGGAGGGGGGCGCGCGGAGAACCGGCTGGAGGTCCCCTGGAAGCTCAGCGGGCCGTTCAAAACGCTTAGCCGAGGTGCCTGGAGCCTCGGCCGGCTTAAAAGTGAGGAGGAAAGCGCGCGGAGAACCGGCCGGAGGTCCCCTGGAAGCTCAGCGGGCCGTGGGAAAAAGCTCAGCCGGGGTGCCGGAAGCCTCGGCCGGCTTAAAACGTGAGGAGGAAAGCACCGGGAGAACCGGCTGGAGGTCTTCTGGAAGCTCAGCGGGCCGCCGAAAACGCGTAGCCGAGGTGCCGGGAGCCTCCTCGGGCGTCAAAAGTGAGGAGCGACGCACCCCCGAGAACCGCCTGGGTCCTCCAGCCACCGTTGAAAAAGACGTCGAGTCAGGCTACCTTAAGAGAGTCACAGCTACTCCCGCCGTTTACCCGCGCGGAGCGTCATCGCCTCCGCGAACCGTCAAAAATAAATAAATACATGAATAAATGTCAAGTGAGCCTACCTTAAGAGAGTCGTAGTTACTCCCGCCGTTCGGCCGCTCAAAGTGTCATCGGAAGCGGACCCACGCAAGTAAGTGTGCGCAAAGTGCGAGAGGTGGTGTTTTTACTCGCCGCGTCCGCCAGAGGGAGGCAATTCCCCGCCGCGACGGCACGGGCAGCTTCCGAGCGTCTCCCCGAGCGCTCGGAAGTCCGTGCGGGGGGGAGATGAGAGCCGTGCGAGGTACCAGGTGGAGCCGGACGGCGCGGTGCTTCCAAGCAGCCGATCCGCTGGGCTTGGAGCTATTTTCGGCCACTTGGCGCGCGAGCACGGCCTCCCGGCGGTGCCGGGGGGTGGTGCGCGAGCGCGCCGGCCGCCGGAGGTCCCGCGGAGGAGCGTCGGAGCTCCGCGAGGCCGGGGAGCCTCTCGGTAATCACCCGGGGCCGGCGGAGCGTTATTCGGCCGCTCTGCGCGCGCGCGCACGGCCTCCCGGCGGTGCCGGGGGGTGGTGCGCGAGCGCGCCGGCCGCCGGAGGTCCCGCGGAGGAGCGTCGGAGCTCCGCGAGGCCGGGGAGCCTCTCGGTAATCACCCGGGGCCGGCGGAGCGTTATTCGGCCGCTCTGCGCGCGCGCGCACGGCCTCCCGGCGGTGCCGGGGGGTGGTGCGCGAGCGCGCCGGCCGCCGGAGGTCCCGCGGAGGAGCGTCGGAGCTCCGCGAGGCCGGGGAGCCTCTCGGTAATCACCCGGGGCCGGCGGAGCGTTATTCGGCCGCTCTGCGCGCGCGCGCACGGCCTCCCGGCGCCTCCGCGAACCGCCAAAATAAATGTCAAGTGAGCCTACCTTAAGAGAGTCACAGTTACTCCCGCCGTTTACCCGCGCGGAGCGTCATCGCCTCCGCGAACCGTCAAAAATAAATAAATACATAAATAAATAAATGTCAAGTGAGCCTACCTTAAGAGAGTCACAGTTACTCCCGCCGTTTACCCGCGCGGAGCGTCATCGCCTCCGCGAACCGTCAAAAATAAATAAATACATGAATAAATAAATGTCAAGTGAGCCTACCTTAAGAGAGTCACAGTTACTCCCGCCGTTTACCCGCGCGGAGCGTCATCGCCTCCGCGAACCGTCAAAAATAAATAAATACATGAATAAATAGTCAAGTGAGCATACCTTAGGAGAGTCGCAGTTACTCCCGCCGTTCGGCCGCTTAAAGTGCCACGGGAGGCGTAGCAATGCGAGTGAGTGTGCGCCAAGTGCGAGAGGCGGTGTATTTACTCGCCGTGTCCGCGAGAGGGAGGTAACTCCCCGTTGCGACCTCCGGGAGAGCAACGGGCCGCCGAAAACGCTCAGCCGAGGTGCTGGAAGCCTCGGCCGGCTCGCAAAGCGAGGCGCGAGGCACCGGGAGAACCGGCTGGAGGTCCCCTGGAAGCTCAGCGGGCCGTGGGAAACGCTCGGCCGAGGTGCTGGAAGCCTCGGCCGGCTTAAAAGTGAGGAGGAAAGCGCGCGGAGAACCGGCTGGAGGTCCCCTGGAAGCTCAGCGGGCCGTGGGAAACGCTCAGCCGAGGTGCTGGAAGCCTCGGCCGTCTCACAAAGCGAGGCGCGAGGCACCGGGAGAACCGGCTGGAGGTCCCCTGGAAGCTCAGCGGGCCGTGGAGAAAGCTTAGCCGGGGTGCTGGAAGCCTCGGCCGGCTCACAAAGCGAGGCGCGAGGCACCGGGAGAACCGGCTGGAGGTCCCTCGGAAGCTCAGCGGGCCGTGGAGAAAGCTTAGCCGGGGTGCCGGAAGCCTCGGCCGGCTCGCAAAGCGAGGCGCGAGGCACCGGGAGAACCGGCTGGAGGTCCCCTGGAAGCTCAGCGGGCCGTGGGAAAGGCCCGGCCGAGGTGCTGGAAGCCTCGGCCGGCTTAAAACGTGATGAGGAAAGCACCCGGAGAACCGGCTGGACGTCTTCTGTAAGATCAGCGGGCCGTGGAAAATGCTAAGCCGAGGTGCTGGAAGTCGAATAAGGCTTCGTCCAAGGTGCTTATAAAGTTCATATCCGCTCGGCTGGAGGTAATTGGCCAGCCGACCAGCCGGCGGGACCTCCGTGACCGCCTATCCGCCTGCCGGTGCCTCCTGGCCGGCGTGGATTCCGGGCCGCGACCGCTAACTTACGGGACCCTAAATGGCCCGCGGACCAGCTGGCGGGACCTCCGTGACAGCCTATCCGCCTGCCGGTGGCTGCTGGCCGGCGTGCATTCCGGGCCGCGACCGCTAACTTACGGGACCCTAAATGGCCCGCGGACCAGCTGGCGGGACCTCCGTGACAGCCTATCCGCCTGCCGGTGCCTCCTGGCCGGCGTGCATTCCGGGCCGCGACCGCTTACTTACGGGACCCTAAATGGCCCGCGGACCAGCTGGCGGGACCTCCGTGACAGCCTACCCGCCTGGCGGTGGCTGCTGGCCGGCGTGGATTCCGGGCCGCGACCGCTCACTTACGGGACCCTAATTGGCCCGCGGACCAGCTGGCGGGACCTCCGTGACAGCCTACCCGCCTCCCGGTGGCTGCTGGCCGGCGCGGATTCCGGGCCGCGACCGCTAACTTACGGGACCCCAATTGGCCCGCGGACCAGCCGGCGGGACCCCCGTGACCGCCTATCCGCCTTGGCCGGTTCCCCGGCCGGCCACGGATGGCGAGAATCCGGCCTCCTCGCCCGGAGCGCTCGTCGGCTTCGGCGAAAAATGCACTAAGTGCCAAACCCCATTCATTTACAATGGCGTGTCCGCCAGAGGGCGCAGTTCCCCCCGCGGACCAGCCGGCGGGACCTCCGTGACCGCCTATCCGCCCGCGCTGGTTCCCCGGCCGGCGCGAATTCCGGGCCGCGACCGCTAACTTACGGGACCCCGATTGGCCCGCGGACCAGCCGGCGGGACCTCCGTGACCGCCTATCCGCCTGCGCTGGTTCCCCGGCCGGCGCGAATTCCGGGCCGCGACCGCTAACTTACGGGACCCCGATTGGCCCGCGGACCAGCCGGCGGGACCTCCGTGACCGCCTATCCGCCTGCGCTGGTTCCCCGGCCGGCGCGAATTCCGGGCCGCGACCGCTAACTTACGGGACCCCGATTGGCCCGCGGACCAGCCGGCGGGACCTCCGTGACCGCCTATGCGCCTGCGCTGGTTCCCCGGCCGGCGCGAATTCCGGGCCGCGACCGCTAATTTACGGGACCCCAATTGGCCCGCGGACCAGCCGGCGGGACCTCCGTGACCGCCTATCCGCCTTCGCTGGTTCCCCGGTCGGCGTGTATTCCGGGCCGCGGCCGCTCACTTACGGGACCAAAATTGGCCCGCGGACCAGCCGGCGGGACCTCCGTGACCGCCTATCCGCCTGCGCTGGTTCCCCGGCCGGCGTGGATTCCGGACCGCGACCGCTAAATTACGGGACCCAAATTGGCCCGCGGACCAGCCGGCGGGACCTCCGTGACCGCCTATCCGCTTGCGCTGGTTCCCCGGCCGGCGTGGATTCCGGACCGCGACCGCTAAATTACGGGACCCAAATTGGCCCGCGGACCAGCCGGCGGGACCTCCGTGACCGCCTATCCGCCTTCGCTGGTTCCCCGGTCGGCCACAGTTGACGAATATTCGGCCTCTCGCTCTGGAAGTCCTGCCGACTTAGCCGAAAATTTTCTAAGTGCCATCGGCTCTCTCTCGGAAAAGTGTCCGCCTCGTCTGGTTCCCCAGCTCGGCCTCAGAATTCGAAAATTCGGCCTCTCTGAGGTACCAGGGGTAGGCTTTATGTACTTGGTCCCCCCACTTAGTGTACTCATCACTTTACCCCCCTTTCGCAAAATATAGTCGGCACGTATGTGCAGAACTGTTTATTTTCATTTTAAAAATTTTCTAAGTGCCAGCGGAAGCTGTCACACGAACTGTCCGAGCTACCACGGTGCCCATCCCGGGCAGTGACGGCAAAAGGCCGATGTGTGTTTGATGGAAGTCTGAATAATTTCTAAGTGCCAACGGCTCAACCGCCGTAAAGTGTCCGCCTCGGCTGGTTCCTCCGGTCGGCCCGAACGAGCGAAAATTCGGCCTCTTCCCCTGGAGGTCCGGAACATTTTGGCGAATATTTTCAAAGTGCCAACGGCTGTTCCGCCGTAAAGTGTCCGACCCGGCTGGTTCCTCCGGTCGGCCCGAACGAGCGAAAATTCGGCCTCTTCCCCTGGAGGTCCGGACGACTTTGGCGAATATTTTCTAAGTGCCAACGGCTGTTGCGCCGTAACGTGTCCGACCCGGCTGGTTCTCCCGGTCGGCCAGAACGAGCGAAAATTCGGCCTCTTCCCCTGGAGGTCCGGAACATTTTGGCGAATATTTTCAAAGTGCCAACGGCTGTTGCGCCGTAACGTGTCCGACCCGGCTGGTTCCTCCGGTCGGCTTGAACAAGCGAAAATTCGGCCTCTTCCCCTGGAGGTCCGGAACATTTTGGCGAATATTTTCAAAGTGCCAACGGCTGTTCCGCCGTAACGTGTCCGACCCGGCTGGTTCCTCCGGTCGGCCCGAACGAGCGAAAATTCGGCCTCTTCCCCTGGAGGTCCGGAACATTTTGGCGAATATTTTCAAAGTGCCAACGGCTGTTGCGCCGTAACGTGTCCGACCCGGCTGGTTCCTCCGGTCGGCCCGAACGAGCGAAAATTCGGCCTCTTCCCCTGGAGGTCCGGAACATTTTGGCGAATATTTTCAAAGTGCCAACGGCTGTTCCGCCGTAAAGTGTCCGACCCGGCTGGTTCCTCCGGTCGGCCCGAACGAGCGAAAATTCGGCCTCTTCCCCTGGAGGTCCGGAACATTTTGGCGAATATTTTCTAAGTGCCAACGGCTGTTGCGCCGTAAAGTGTCCGACCCGGCTGGTTCCTCCGGTCGCCCCGAACGAGCGAAAATTCGGCCTCTTCCCCTGGAGGTCCGGAACATTTTGGCGAATATTTTCAAAGTGCCAACGGCTGTTCCGCCGTAACGTGTCCGACCCGGCCGGTTCCTCCGGTCGGCCCGAACGAGCGAAAATTCGGCCTCTTCCCCTGGAGGTCCGGAACATTTTGGCGAATATTTTCAAAGTGCCATCGGCTCTTCCGCCGTAAGGTGTCCGACTCGGCCGGTTCCTCCGGTCGGCCTGAACGAGCAAAAATTCGGCCTCTTCCTCTGGAGGTCCTGTCAAGTTTAACGAATATTTTCTAAGTGCGAACGGCTGTTGCGCCGTAACGTGTCCGACCCGGCTGGTTCCTCCGGTCGGCCCGAACGAGCGAAAATTCGGCCTCTTCCCCTGGAGGTCCTGTCAAGTTTAACGAATATTTTCTAAGTGCCATCGGCTCTTCCGCCGTAAGGTGTCCGACTCGGCCGGTTCCTCCGGTCGGCCCGAACGAGCGAAAATTCGGCCTCTTCCCCTGGAGGTCCGGAACATTTTGGCGAATATTTTCAAAGTGCCAACGGCTGTTGCGCCGTAACGTGTCCGACCCGGCCGGTTCCTCCGGTCGGCCCGAACGAGCGAAAATTCGGCCTCTTCCCCTGGAGGTCCGGAACATTTTGGCGAATATTTTCAAAGTGCCAACGGCTGTTGCGCCGTAACGTGTCCGACCCGGCCGGTTCCTCCGGTCGGCCCGAACGAGCGAAAATTCGGCCTCTTCCCCTGGAGGTCCGGAACATTTTGGCGAATATTTTCAAAGTGCCAACGGCTGTTGCGCCGTAACGTGTCCGACCCGGCCGGTTCCTCCGGTCGGCCCGAACGAGCGAAAATTCGGCCTCTTCCCCTGGAGGTCCGGAACATTTTGGCGAATATTTTCAAAGTGCCAACGGCTGTTGCGCCGTAAAGTGTCCGACCCGGCTGGTTCCTCCGGTCGGCCCGAACGAGCGAAAATTCGGCCTCTTCCCCTGGAGGTCCGGACGACTTTGGCGAATATTTTCTAAGTGCGAACGGCTGTTGCGCCGTAACGTGTCCGACCCGGCCGGTTCCTCCGGTCGGCCCGAACGAGCGAAAATTCGGCCTCTTCCCCTGGAGGTCCGGACGACTTTGACGAATATTTTCTAAGTGCCAACGGCTGTTCCGCCGTAACGTGTCCGACCCGGCCGGTTCCTCCGGTCGGCCTGAACAAGTGAAAATTCGGCCTCTTCCCCTGGAGGTCCGGAACATTTTGGCGAATATTTTCTAAGTGCCATCGGCTCTTCCGCCGTAAGGTGTCCGACCCGGCCGGTTCCTCCGGTCGGCCTGAACGAGCGAAAATTCGGCCTCTTCCCCTGGAGGTCCTGTCAAGTTTAACGAATATTTTCTAAGTGCCATCGGCTCTTCCGCCGTAATGTGTCCGACTCGGCCGGTTCCTCCGGTCGGCCTGAACGAGCGAAAATTCGGCCTCTTCCCCTGGAGGTCCTGTCAAGTTTAACGAATATTTTCTAAGTGCCATCGGCTCTTCCGCCGTAAGGTGTCCGACTCGGCCGGTTCCTCCGGTCGGCCTGAACGAGCGAAAATTCGGCCTCTTCCCCTGGAGGTCCTGTCAAGTTTAACGAATATTTTCTAAGTGCCATCGGCTCTTCCGCCGTAAGGTGTCCGACTCGGCCGGTTCCTCCGGTCGGCCTGAACAAGCGAAAATTCGGCCTCTTCCCCTGGAGGTCCGTTCAAGTTTAACGAATATTTTCTAAGTGCCATCGGCTCTTCCGCCGTAAGGTGTCCGACTCGGCTGGTTCCCGATGTCGGCCAGAACAAGTGGAAACTCGGCCTCTTCCCCTGGAGGTCAGTTGAAGTTTAACGAATATTTTCAAAGTGCCAACGGCTGCTCCGCCGTAAAGCGTCCGACTCGGCTGGTTCCCGATGTCGGCCAGAACAAGTGAAAATTCGGCCTCTTCCCCTGGAGGTCCGTTCAAGATTAACGAATATTTTCTAAGTGCCAACGGCTGCTCCGCCGTAAAGCGTCCGACTCGGCTGGTTCCCGATGTCGGCCAGAACAAGTGAAAATTCGGCCTCTTCCCCTGGAGGTCCGTTCAAGATTAACGAATATTTTCTAAGTGCCAACGGCTCTTGCGCCGAAAAGCGTCCGCCTCGGCTGGTTCCCGATGTCGGCCAGAACAAGTGAAAATTCGGCCTCTTCCCCTGGAGGTCCGTTCAAGATTAACGAATATTTTCTAAGTGCCAACGGCTCTTGCGCCGAAAAGCGTCCGCCTCGGCTGGTTCCCGCGGTCGGACACAAAATGTGTCAATTCGGCCTCTCTGAGGTACCAGGGGTGGGCTTTATGTACTTGGTCCCCCCACTTAGTGTACTCATCACTTTACCCCCCTTTCGCAAAATATAGTCGGCACGTATGTGCAGAACTGTTTATTTTCATTTTAAAAATTGTCTAAGTGCCAGCGGAAGCTGTCACACGAACTGTCCGAGCTACCACGGTGCCCATCCCGGGCAGTGACGGCAAAAGGCCGATGTGTGTTTGATGGAAGTCTGAATAATTTCTAAGTGCCAACGGCTCAACCGCCGTAAAGTGTCCGCCTCGGCCGGTTCTCCCGGTCGGCCCGAACGAGCGAAAATTCGGCCTCTTTCCCTGGAGGTCCGGAACATTTTGGCGAATATTTTCTAAGTGCCAACGGCTGCTCCGCCGTAAAGTGTCCGCCTCGGCTGGTTCCCCCGGTCGGCCAGAACAAGTGAAAATTCGGCCTCTTCCCCTGGAGGTCCGGCCAAGTTCGGCGAATATTTCCTAAGTGCCAACGGCTGCTCCGCCGTAAAGAGACCGACTCGGCTGGTTCCCGATGTCGGCCAGAACAAGTGAAAATTCGGCCTCTTCCCCTGGAGGTCAGTTGAAGTTTAACGAATATTTCCTAAGTGCCAACGGCTGCTCCGCCGTAAAGTGTCCGACTCGGCTGGTTCCCGATGTCGGCCAGAACAAGTGAATATTCGGCCTCTTCCCCTGGAGGTCCGGAACATTTTGGCAAATATTTCCTAAGTGCCAACGGCTGCTCCGCCGTAAAGAGTCCGACTCGGCTGGTTCCCGATGTCGGCCAGAACAAGTGAAAATTCGGCCTCTTCCCCTGGAAGTCCGGCCGAGTTCGGCGAATATTTCCTAAGTGCCAACGGCTGTTCCGCCGTAAAGAGTCCGACTCGGCTGGTTCCCGATGTCGGCCAGAACAAGTGAATATTCGGCCTCTTCCCCTGGAGGTCCGTTCAAGATTAACGAATATTTTCTAAGTGCCAACGGCTGCTCCGCCGTAAAGTGTCCGACTCGGCTGGTTCCCGATGTCGGCCAGAACAAGTGAAAATCCGGCCTCTTCCCCTGGAAGTCCGGCCAAGTTCGGCGAATATTTTCTAAGTGCCAACGGCTGCTCCGCCGTAAAGCGTCCGACTCGGCTGGTTCCCGATGTCGGCCAGAACAAGTGGAAATTCGGCCTCTTCCCCTGGAGGTCAGTTGAAGTTTAACGAATATTTCCTAAGTGCCAACGGCTGCTCCGCCGTAAAGTGTCCGACTCGGCTGGTTCCCGATGTCGGCCAGAACAAGTGAATATTCGGCCTCTTCCCCTGGAGGTCCGGAACATTTTGGCAAATATTTCCTAAGTGCCAACGGCTGCTCCGCCGTAAAGAGTCCGACTCGGCTGGTTCCCGATGTCGGCCAGAACAAGTGAAAATCCGGCCTCTTCCCCTGGAAGTCCGGCCGAGTTCGGCGAATATTTTCTAAGTGCCAACGGCTGCTCCGCCGTAAAGCGTCCGACTCGGCTGGTTCCCGATGTCGGCCAGAACAAGTGGAAATTCGGCCTCTTCCCCTGGAGGTCAGTTGAAGTTTAACGAATATTTTCTAAGTGCCAACGGCTGCTCCGCCGTAAAGCGTCCGACTCGGCTGGTTCCCGATGTCGGCCAGAACAAGTGAAAATTCGGCCTCTTCCCCTGGAAGTCCGGCCGAGTTAAGGCAAATATTTCCTAAGTGCCAACGGCTGCTCCGCCTTAAAGCGTCCGACTCGGCTGGTTCCCGATGTCGGCCAGAACAAGTGACAATTCGGCCTCTTCCCCTGGAGGTCCTTTCAAGTTTAACGAATATTTTCTAAGTGCCAACGGCTGCTCCGCCTTAAAGCGTCCGACTCGGCTGGTTCCCGATGTCGGCCAGAACAAGTGACAATTCGGCCTCTTCCCCTGGAGGTCCTTTCAAGTTTAACGAATATTTTCTAAGTGCCAACGGCTGCTCCGCCTTAAAGCGTCCGACTCGGCTGGTTCCCGATGTCGGCCAGAACAGGTGAAAATTCGGCCTCTTCCCCTGGAGGTCCGTTCAAGTTTGGGGAATATTTTCTAAGTGCCAACGGCTGCTCCGCCTTAAAGTGTCCGACTCGGCTGGTTCCCGATGTCGGGCAGAACAAGTGACAATTCGGCCTCTTCCCCTGGAAGTCCGGTCGAGTTTGGCGAATATTTTCTAAGTGCCAACGGCTGCTCCGCCGTAAAGCGTCCGACTCGGCTGGTTCCCGATGTCGGCCAGAACAAGTGAAAATTCGGCCTCTTCCCCTGGAGGTCCGTTCAAGATTAACGAATATTTTCTAAGTGCCAACGGCTCTTGCGCCGAAAAGCGTCCGCCTCGGCTGGTTCCCGATGTCGGCCAGAACAAGTGAAAATTCGGCCTCTTCCCCTGGAGGTCCGTTCAAGATTAACGAATATTTTCTAAGTGCCAACGGCTCTTGCGCCGAAAAGCGTCCGCCTCGGCTGGTTCCCGCGGTCGGACACAAAATGTGTCAATTCGGCCTCTCTGAGGTACCAGGGGTGGGCTTTATGTACTTGGTCCCCCCACTTAGTGTACTCATCACTTTACCCCCCTTTCGCAAAATATAGTCGGCACGTATGTGCAGAACTGTTTATTTTCATTTCAAAAATTGTCTGAGTGCCAGCGGAAGCTGTCACACGAACTGTCCGAGCTACCACGGTGCCCATCCCGGGCAGTGACGGCAAAAGGCCGATGTGTGTTTGATGGAAGTCTGAATAATTTCTAAGTGCCAACGGCTCAACCGCCGTAAAGTGTCCGCCTCGGCCGGTTCTCCCGGTCGGCCCGAACGAGCGAAAATTCGGCCTCTTTCCCTGGAGGTCCGGAACATTTTGGCGAATATTTTCTAAGTGCCAACGGCTGCTCCGCCGTAAAGTGTCCGCCTCGGCTGGTTCCCCCGGTCGGCCAGAACAAGTGAAAATTCGGCCTCTTCCCCTGGAGGTCCGGAACATTTTGGCGAATATTTCCTAAGTGCCAACGGCTGCTCCGCCGTAAAGTGTCCGCCTCGGCCGGTTCACCCAGTCGGCCAGAACAAGTGAAAATTTGGCCTCTTCCCCTGGAGGTCCGGAACATTTTGGCGAATATTTCCTAAGTGCCAACGGCTGCTCCGCCGTAAAGTGTCCGACTCGGCTGGTTCCCCCGGTCGGCCAGAACAAGTGAAAAATCGGCCTCTTCCCCTGGAAGTCCGGCCGAGTTAAGGCAAATATTTCCTAAGTGCCAACGGCTGCTCAGCCTTAAAGGGTCCGACTCGGCTGGTTCCCGATGTCGGCCAGAACAAGTGAAAATTCGGCCTCTTCCCCTGGAAGTCCGGCCGAGTTAAGGCAAATATTTCCTAAGTGCCAACGGCTGTTCCGCCGTAAAGGGTCCGACTCGGCTGGTTCCCGATGTCGGCCAGAACAAGTGAAAAATCGGCCTCTTCCCCTGGAAGTCCGGCCGAGTTCGGCGAATATTTCCTAAGTGCCAACGGCTGTTCCGCCGTAAAGAGTCCGACTCGGCTGGTTCCCGATGTCGGCCAGAACAAGTGAAAATCCGGCCTCTTCCCCTGGAAGTCCGGCCGAGTTAAGGCAAATATTTCCTAAGTGCCAACGGCTGCTCAGCCTTAAAGGGCCCGACTCGGCTGGTTCCCGATGTCGGCCAGAACAAGTGAAAATTCGGCCTCTTCCCCTGGAAGTCCGGCCGAGTTAAGGCAAATATTTCCTAAGTGCCAACGGCTGTTCCGCCGTAAAGGGTCCGACTCGGCTGGTTCCCGATGTCGGCCAGAACAAGTGAAAAATCGGCCTCTTCCCCTGGAAGTCCGGCCGAGTTCGGCGAATATTTCCTAAGTGCCAACGGCTGTTCCGCCGTAAAGAGTCCGACTCGGCTGGTTCCCGATGTCGGCCAGAACAAGTGAAAATCCGGCCTCTTCCCCTGGAAGTCCGGCCGAGTTAAGGCAAATATTTCCTAAGTGCCAACGGCTGCTCAGCCTTAAAGGGCCCGACTCGGCTGGTTCCCGATGTCGGCCAGAACAAGTGACAATTCGGCCTCTTCCCCTGGAAGTCCGGCCGAGTTAAGGCAAATATTTCCTAAGTGCCAACGGCTGTTCCGCCGTAAAGGGTCCGACTCGGCTGGTTCCCGATGTCGGCCAGAACAAGTGAAAAATCGGCCTCTTCCCCTGGAAGTCCGGCCGAGTTCGGCGAATATTTCCCAAGTGCCAACGGCTGTTCCGCCGTAAAGAGTCCGACTCGGCTGGTTCCCGATGTCGGCCAGAACTAGTGAAAATCCGGCCTCTTCCCCTGGAAGTCCGGCCGAGTTAAGGCGAATATTTCCTAAGTGCCAACGGCTGCTCAGCCTTAAAGTGTCCGACTCGGCTGGTTCCCGATGTCGGCCAGAACAAGTGAAAAATCGGCCTCTTCCCCTGGAAGTCCGGCCGAGTTCGGCGAATATTTCCTAAGTGCCAACGGCTGTTCCGCCGTAAAGAGTCCGACTCGGCTGGTTCCCGATGTCGGCCAGAACAAGTGAAAATCCGGCCTCTTCCCCTGGAAGTCCGGCCGAGTTAAGGCAAATATTTCCTAAGTGCCAACGGCTGCTCAGCCTTAAAGTGTCCGACTCGGCTGGTTCCCGATGTCGGCCAGAACAAGTGAAAATCCGGCCTCTTCCCCTGGAAGTCCGGCCGAGTTAAGGCAAATATTTCCTAAGTGCCAACGGCTGTTCCGCCGTAAAGAGTCCGACTCGGCTGGTTCCCGATGTCGGCCAGAACTAGTGAAAATCCGGCCTCTTCCCCTGGAAGTCCGGCCGAGTTAAGGCGAATATTTCCTAAGTGCCAACGGCTGCTCAGCCTTAAAGTGTCCGACTCGGCTGGTTCCCGATGTCGGCCAGAACAAGTGAATATTCGGCCTCTTCCCCTGGAGGTCCGTTCAAGATTAACGAATATTTTCTAAGTGCCAACGGCTGCTCCGCCGTAAAGTGTCCGACTCGGCTGGTTCCCGATGTCGGCCAGAACAAGTGAAAATCCGGCCTCTTCCCCTGGAAGTCCGGCCAAGTTCGGCGAATATTTTCTAAGTGCCAACGGCTGCTCCGCCGTAAAGCGTCCGACTCGGCTGGTTCCCGATGTCGGCCAGAACAAGTGGAAATTCGGCCTCTTCCCCTGGAGGTCAGTTGAAGTTTAACGAATATTTCCTAAGTGCCAACGGCTGCTCCGCCGTAAAGTGTCCGACTCGGCTGGTTCCCGATGTCGGCCAGAACAAGTGAATATTCGGCCTCTTCCCCTGGAGGTCCGGAACATTTTGGCAAATATTTCCTAAGTGCCAACGGCTGCTCCGCCGTAAAGAGTCCGACTCGGCTGGTTCCCGATGTCGGCCAGAACAAGTGAAAATTCGGCCTCTTCCCCTGGAAGTCCGGCCGAGTTCGGCGAATATTTCCTAAGTGCCAACGGCTGTTCCGCCGTAAAGAGTCCGACTCGGCTGGTTCCCGATGTCGGCCAGAACAAGTGAAAATCCGGCCTCTTCCCCTGGAAGTCCGGCCGAGTTAAGGCAAATATTTCCTAAGTGCCAACGGCTGCTCAGCCTTAAAGTGTCCGACTCGGCTGGTTCCCGATGTCGGCCAGAACAAGTGAAAATCCGGCCTCTTCCCCTGGAAGTCCGGCCGAGTTAAGGCGAATATTTCCTAAGTGCCAACGGCTGCTCAGCCTTAAAGGGTCCGACTCGGCTGGTTCCCGATGTCGGCCAGAACAAGTGAAAATCCGGCCTCTTCCCCTGGAAGTCCGGAACATTTTGGCAAATATTTTCTAAGTGCTAACGGCTGTTGCGCCGTAACGTGTCCGACCCGGCTGGTTCTCCGGTCGGCCCGAACGAGCGAAAATTCGGCCTCTTCCCTGGAGGTCCGGAACATTTTGGCGAATATTTCCTAAGTGCCAACGGCTGCTCCGCCGTAAAGGGT
>NW_026061355.1:0-17500 GCF_024217435.2 Syngnathus scovelli
GGGAGCCTCTTAGTCATCGCCCGCGCTCGCGGTGGTCCCGGTCGCTTAAAGTGCCACGGGAGGCGTAGCGATGCGAGTGAGTGTGCGCCAAGTGCGAGAGGCGGTGCATTTACGCGCCGTGTCCGCGAGAGGGAGGCAATTCCCCGTTGCGACCTCCGGGAGATCAGCGGGCCGTTCAAATCGCTTAGCCGGGGTGCCGGGAGCCGAGTTAGGAGGGGGGCGCGCGGAGAACCGGCCGGAGGTCCCCTGGAAGCTCAGCGGGACGTGGGAAACGCTTGGCCGGGGTGCCGGAAGCCTCGGCCGGCTTAAAAGTGAGGAGGAAAGCGCGCGGAGAACCGGCCGGAGGTCCCCTGGAAGCTCAGCGGGCCGTGGGAAAAAAGCTCAGCCGGGGTGCCGGAAGCCTCGGCCGGCTTAAAACGTGAGGAGGAAAGCACCGGGAGAACCGGCTGGAGGTCTTCTGGAAGCTCAGCGGGCCGCCGAAAACGCGTAGCCGAGGTGCCGGGAGCCTCCTCGGGCGTCAAAAGTGAGGAGCGACGCACCCCCGAGAACCGCCTGGGTCCTCCAGCCACCGTTGAAAAAGACGTCGAGTCAGGCTACCTTAAGAGAGTCACAGCTACTCCCGCCGTTTACCCGCGCGGAGCGTCATCGCCTCCGCGAACCGTCAAAAATAAATAAATACATGAATAAATGTCAAGTGAGCCTACCTTAAGAGAGTCGTAGTTACTCCCGCCGTTCGGCCGCTCAAAGTGTCATCGGAAGCGGACCCACGCAAGTAAGTGTGCGCAAAGTGCGAGAGGTGGTGTTTTTACTCGCCGCGTCCGCCAGAGGGAGGCAATTCCCCGCCGCGACGGCACGGGCAGCTTCCGAGCGTCTCCCCGAGCGCTCGGAAGTCCGTGCGGGGGGGAGATGAGAGCCGTGCGAGGTACCAGGTGGAGCCGGACGGCGCGGTGCTTCCAAGCAGCCGATCCGCTGGGCTTGGAGCTATTTTCGGCCGCCGGAGGTCCCGCGGAGGAGCGTCGGAGCTCCGCGAGGCCGGGGAGCCTCTCGGTAATCACCCGGGGCCGGCGGAGCGTTATTCGGCCGCTCTGCGCGCGCGCGCACGGCCTCCCGGCGGTGCCGGGGGGTGGTGCGCGAGCGCGCCGGCCGCCGGAGGTCCCGCGGAGGAGCGTCGGAGCTCCGCGAGGCCGGGGAGCCTCTCGGTAATCACCCGGGGCCGGCGGAGCGTTATTCGGCCGCTCTGCGCGCGCGCGCACGGCCTCCCGGCGCCTCCGCGAACCGCCAAAATAAATGTCAAGTGAGCCTACCTTAAGAGAGTCACAGTTACTCCCGCCGTTTACCCGCGCGGAGCGTCATCGCCTCCGCGAACCGTCAAAAATAAATAAGTACATAAATGAATAAATGTCAAGTGAGCCTACCTTAAGAGAGTCACAGTTACTCCCGCCGTTTACCCGCGCGGAGCGTCATCGCCTCCGCGAACCGTCAAAAATAAATAAATACATAAGTAAATAGATGTCAAGTGAGCCTACCTTAAGAGAGTCACAGTTACTCCCGCCGTTTACCCGCGCGGAGCGTCATCGCCTCCGCGAACCGTCAAAAATAAATAAATACATGAATAAATAGTCAAGTGAGCATACCTTAGGAGAGTCGCAGTTACTCCCGCCGTTTACCCGCGCGGAGCGTCATCGCCTCCGCGAACCGTCAAAAATAAATAAATACATGAATAAATAAATGTCAAGTGAGCCTACCTTAAGAGAGTCACAGTTACTCCCGCCGTTTACCCGCGCAAAGTGCGAGAGGCGGTGTATTTACTCGCCGTGTCCGCGAGAGGGAGGTAACTCCCCGTTGCGACCTCCGGGAGAGCAACGGGCCGCCGAAAACGCTCAGCCGAGGTGCTGGAAGCCTCGGCCGGCTCGCAAAGCGAGGCGCGAGGCACCGGGAGAACCGGCTGGAGGTCCCCTGGAAGCTCAGCGGGCCGTGGGAAACGCTCAGCCGAGGTGCTGGAAGCCTCGGCCGGCTCACAAAGCGAGGCGCGAGGCACCGGGAGAACCGGCTGGAGGTCCCCTGGAAGCTCAGCGGGCCGTGGGAAACGCTTGGCCGGGGTGCCTGGAGCCTCGGCCGGCTTAAAAGTGAGGAGGAAGCGCGCGGAGAACCGGCTGGAGGTCCCCTGGAAGCTCAGCGGGGTGTGGGAAAAAGCTTAGCCGGGGTGCCGGAAGCCTCGGCCGGCTTAAAACGTGAGGAGGAAAGCACCGGGAGAACCGGCTGGAGGTCTTCTGGAAGCTCAGCGGGCCGTGGAGAAAGCTTAGCCGGGGTGCCGGAAGCCTCGGCCGGCTTAAAATGTGAGGAGGAAACCGGCTGGACGTCTTCTGGAAGATCAGCGGGCCGTGGAAAATGCTAAGCCGAGGTGCTGGTTGTCGAATAAGGCTCCGCCATCTCGTAGAAGGTGCTAATAAAGTTCATATCCGCTCGGCTGGAGGTAATTGGCCAGCGGACCGGCCGGCGGGACCTCCGTGACCGCCTATCCGCCTGGCGGTGCCTCCTGGCCGGCGTGCATTCCGGGCCGCGACCGCTCACTTACGGGACCCTGATTGGCCCGCGGACCGGCCGGCGGGACCTCCGTGACCGCCTATCCGCCTGGCGGTGCCTGCTGGCCGGCGTGCATTCCGGGCCGCGACCGCTCACTTACGGGACCCTGATTGGCCCGCGGACCGGCCGGCGGGACCTCCGTGACAGCCTACCCGCCTGGCGGTGGCTGCTGGCCGGCGCGGATTCCGGGCCGCGACCGCTAACTTACGGGACCCTAATTGGCCCGCGGACCAGCTGGCGGGACCTCCGTGACAGCCTACCCGCCTGGCGGTGCCTCCTGGCCGGCGTGGATTCCGGGCCGCGACCGCTAACTTACGGGACCCTAAACGGCCCGCGGACCAGCTGGCGGGACCTCCGTGACCGCCCATCCGCCTGCCGGTGCCTCCTGGCCGGCGTGGATTCCGGGCCGCGACCGCTAACTTACGGGACCATAAATGGCCCGCGGACCAGCTGGCGGGACCTCCGTGACCGCCTATCCGCCTGGCGGTGCCTCCTGGCCGGCCTGGATTCCGGGCCGCGACCGCTCACCTACGGGACCCTAAATGGCCCGCGGACCAGCCGGCGGGACCTCCGTGACAGCCTATCCGCCTCCCGGTGGCTGCTGGCCGGCGCGGATTCCGGGCCGCGACCGCTAACTTACGGGACCCCAATTGGCCCGCGGACCAGCCGGCGGGACCCCCGTGACCGCCTATCCGCCTTGGCCGGTTCCCCGGCCGGCCACGGATGGCGAGAATCCGGCCTCCTCGCCCGGAGCGCTCGTCGGCTTCGGCGAAAAATGCACTAAGTGCCAAACCCCATTCATTTACAATAGCGTGTCCGCCAGAGGGCGCAGTTCCCCCCGCGGACCGGCCGGCGGGACCTCCGTGACCGCCTATCCGCCTGGTGGTGGCTGCGGGCCGGCGCGAATTCCGGGCCGCGACCGCTAACTTACGGGACCCCGATTGGCCCGCGGACCAGCCGGCGGGACCTCCGTGACCGCCTATCCGCCTGCGCTGGTTCCCCGGCCGGCGCGAATTCCGGGCCGCGACCGCTAACTTACGGGACCCCGATTGGCCCGCGGACCAGCCGGCGGGACCTCCGTGACCGCCTATCCGCCTGCGCTGGTTCCCCGGCCGGCGCGAATTCCGGGCCGCGACCGCTAACTTACGGGACCCCGATTGGCCCGCGGACCAGCCGGCGGGACCTCCGTGACCGCCTATGCGCCTGCGCTGGTTCCCCGGCCGGCGCGAATTCCGGGCCGCGACCGCTAATTTACGGGACCCCAATTGGCCCGCGGACCAGCCGGCGGGACCTCCGTGACCGCCTATCCGCCTTCGCTGGTTCCCCGGTCGGCGTGTATTCCGGGCCGCGGCCGCTCACTTACGGGACCAAAATTGGCCCGCGGACCAGCCGGCGGGACCTCCGTGACCGCCTATCCGCCTGCGCTGGTTCCCCGGCCGGCGTGGATTCCGGACCGCGACCGCTAAATTACGGGACCCAAATTGGCCCGCGGACCAGCCGGCGGGACATCCGTGACCGCCTATCCGCCTTCGCTGGTTCCCCGGTCGGCCACAGATGACGAATATTCGGCCTCTCGCTCTGGAAGTCCTGCCGACTTAGCCGAAAATTTTCTAAGTGCCATCGGCTCTCGCTCGGAAAAGTGTCCGCCTCGTCTGGTTCCCCAGCTCGGCCTCAGAATTCGAAAATTCGGCCTCTCTGAGGTACCAGGGGTAGGCTTTATGTACTTGGTCCCCCCAGTTAGTGTACTCATCACTTTACCCCCCTTTCGCAAAATATAGTCGGCACGTATGTGCAGAACTGTTTATTTTCATTTTAAAAATTTTCTAAGTGCCAGCGGAAGCTGTCACACGAACTGTCCGAGCTACCACGGTGCCCATCCCGGGCAGTGACGGCAAAAGGCCGATGTGTGTTTGATGGAAGTCTGAATAATTTCTAAGTGCCAACGGCTCAACCGCCGTAAAGTGTCCGCCTCGGCTGGTTCTCCCGGTCGGCCCGAACGAGCGAAAATTCGGCCTCTTCCCCTGGAGGTCCGGAACATTTTGGCGAATATTTTCAAAGTGCCAACGGCTGTTGCGCCGTAAAGTGTCCGCCTCGGCTGGTTCTCCCGGTCGGCCCGAACGAGCGAAAATTCGGCCTCTTCCCCTGGAGGTCCGGAACATTTTGGCGAATATTTTCAAAGTGCCAACGGCTGTTGCGCCGTAAAGTGTCCGACCCGGCCGGTTCCTCCGGTCGGCCCGAACGAGCGAAAATTCGGCCTCTTCCCCTGGAGGTCCGGAACATTTTGGCGAATATTTTCAAAGTGCCAACGGCTGTTGCGCCGTAACGTGTCCGACCCGGCCGGTTCCTCCGGTCGGCCCGAACGAGCGAAAATTCGGCCTCTTCCCCTGGAGGTCCGGAACATTTTGGCGAATATTTTCAAAGTGCCAACGGCTGTTGCGCCGTAACGTGTCCGACCCGGCCGGTTCCTCCGGTCGGCCCGAACGAGCGAAAATTCGGCCTCTTCCCCTGGAGGTCCGGAACATTTTGGCGAATATTTTCAAAGTGCCAACGGCTGTTGCGCCGTAACGTGTCCGACCCGGCCGGTTCCTCCGGTCGGCCCGAACGAGCGAAAATTCGGCCTCTTCCCCTGGAGGTCCGGACGACTTTGGCGAATATTTTCTAAGTGCGAACGGCTGTTGCGCCGTAACGTGTCCGACCCGGCCGGTTCCTCCGGTCGGCCCGAACGAGCGAAAATTCGGCCTCTTCCCCTGGAGGTCCGGACGACTTTGACGAATATTTTCTAAGTGCCAACGGCTGTTCCGCCGTAACGTGTCCGACCCGGCCGGTTCCTCCGGTCGGCCTGAACAAGTGAAAATTCGGCCTCTTCCCCTGGAGGTCCGGAACATTTTGGCGAATATTTTCTAAGTGCCATCGGCTCTTCCGCCGTAAGGTGTCCGACCCGGCCGGTTCCTCCGGTCGGCCTGAACGAGCGAAAATTCGGCCTCTTCCCCTGGAGGTCCTGTCAAGTTTAACGAATATTTTCTAAGTGCCATCGGCTCTTCCGCCGTAATGTGTCCGACTCGGCCGGTTCCTCCGGTCGGCCTGAACGAGCGAAAATTCGGCCTCTTCCCCTGGAGGTCCTGTCAAGTTTAACGAATATTTTCTAAGTGCCATCGGCTCTTCCGCCGTAAGGTGTCCGACTCGGCCGGTTCCTCCGGTCGGCCTGAACGAGCGAAAATTCGGCCTCTTCCCCTGGAGGTCCTGTCAAGTTTAACGAATATTTTCTAAGTGCCATCGGCTCTTCCGCCGTAAGGTGTCCGACTCGGCCGGTTCCTCCGGTCGGCCTGAACAAGCGAAAATTCGGCCTCTTCCCCTGGAGGTCCGTTCAAGTTTAACGAATATTTTCTAAGTGCCATCGGCTCTTCCGCCGTAAGGTGTCCGACTCGGCTGGTTCCCGATGTCGGCCAGAACAAGTGGAAACTCGGCCTCTTCCCCTGGAGGTCAGTTGAAGTTTAACGAATATTTTCAAAGTGCCAACGGCTGCTCCGCCGTAAAGCGTCCGACTCGGCTGGTTCCCGATGTCGGCCAGAACAAGTGAAAATTCGGCCTCTTCCCCTGGAGGTCCGTTCAAGATTAACGAATATTTTCTAAGTGCCAACGGCTGCTCCGCCGTAAAGCGTCCGACTCGGCTGGTTCCCGATGTCGGCCAGAACAAGTGAAAATTCGGCCTCTTCCCCTGGAGGTCCGTTCAAGATTAACGAATATTTTCTAAGTGCCAACGGCTCTTGCGCCGAAAAGCGTCCGCCTCGGCTGGTTCCCGATGTCGGCCAGAACAAGTGAAAATTCGGCCTCTTCCCCTGGAGGTCCGTTCAAGATTAACGAATATTTTCTAAGTGCCAACGGCTCTTGCGCCGAAAAGCGTCCGCCTCGGCTGGTTCCCGCGGTCGGACACAAAATGTGTCAATTCGGCCTCTCTGAGGTACCAGGGGAGGGCTTTATGTACTTGGTCCCCCCACTTAGTGTACTCATCACTTTACCCCCCTTTCGCAAAATATAGTCGGCACGTATGTGCAGAACTGTTTATTTTCATTTTAAAAATTGTCTAAGTGCCAGCGGAAGCTGTCACACGAACTGTCCGAGCTACCACGGTGCCCATCCCGGGCAGTGACGGCAAAAGGCCGATGTGTGTTTGATGGAAGTCTGAATAATTTCTAAGTGCCAACGGCTCAACCGCCGTAAAGTGTCCGCCTCGGCCGGTTCTCCCGGTCGGCCCGAACGAGCGAAAATTCGGCCTCTTTCCCTGGAGGTCCGGAACATTTTGGCGAATATTTTCTAAGTGCCAACGGGTGCTCCGCCGTAAAGTGTCCGCCTCGGCTGGTTCCCCCGGTCGGCCAGAACAAGTGAAAATTCGGCCTCTTCCCCTGGAGGTCCGGAACATTTTGGCGAATATTTCCTAAGTGCCAACGGCTGTTCCGCCGTAAAGAGTCCGACTCGGCTGGTTCCCGATGTCGGCCAGAACAAGTGAAAAATCGGCCTCTTCCCCTGGAAGTCCGGCCGAGTTAAGGCAAATATTTCCTAAGTGCCAACGGCTGTTCCGCCGTAAAGGGTCCGACTCGGCTGGTTCCCGATGTCGGCCAGAACAAGTGAAAAATCGGCCTCTTCCCCTGGAAGTCCGGCCGAGTTAAGGCAAATATTTCCTAAGTGCCAACGGCTGCTCCGCCGTAAAGCGTCCGACTCGGCTGGTTCCCGATGTCGGCCAGAATAAGTGGAAATTCGGCCTCTTCCCCTGGAGGTCCGTTCAAGATTAACGAATATTTTCTAAGTGCCAACGGCTGCTCCGCCGAAAAGCGTCCGACTCGGCTGGTTCCCGATGTCGGCCAGAACAAGTGAAAATTCGGCCTCTTCCCCTGGAGGTCAGTTGAAGTTTAACGAATATTTTCTAAGTGCCAACGGCTGTTCCGCCGTAAAGAGTCCGACTCGGCTGGTTCCCGATGTCGGCCAGAACAAGTGAAAATTCGGCCTCTTCCCCTGGAGGTCAGTTGAAGTTTAACGAATATTTTCTAAGTGCCAACGGCTGTTCCGCCGTAAAGAGTCCGACTCGGCTGGTTCCCGATGTCGGCCAGAACAAGTGAAAATTCGGCCTCTTCCCCTGGAAGTCCGGCCGAGTTAAGGCAAATATTTCCCAAGTGCCAACGGCTGTTCCGCCGTAAAGGGTCCGACTCGGCTGGTTCCCGATGTCGGCCAGAACAAGTGAAAAATCGGCCTCTTCCCCTGGAAGTCCGGCCAAGTTCGGCGAATATTTCCTAAGTGCCAACGGCTGTTCCGCCGTAAAGAGTCCGACTCGGCTGGTTCCCGATGTCGGCCAGAACAAGTGAAAATTCGGCCTCTTCCCCTGGAAGTCCGGCCGAGTTAAGGCAAATATTTCCTAAGTGCCAACGGCTGTTCCGCCGTAAAGAGTCCGACTCGGCTGGTTCCCGATGTCGGCCAGAACAAGTGAAAAATCGGCCTCTTCCCCTGGAAGTCCGGCCAAGTTCGGCGAATATTTCCTAAGTGCCAACGGCTGTTCCGCCGTAAAGAGTCCGACTCGGCTGGTTCCCGATGTCGGCCAGAACAAGTGAAAATCCGGCCTCTTCCCCTGGAAGTCCGGCCGAGTTAAGGCAAATATTTCCTAAGTGCCAACGGCTGTTCCGCCGTAAAGAGTCCGACTCGGCTGGTTCCCGATGTCGGCCAGAACAAGTGAAAATCCGGCCTCTTCCCCTGGAAGTCCGGCCGAGTTAAGGCGAATATTTCCTAAGTGCCAACGGCTGCTCAGCCTTAAAGTGTCCGACTCGGCTGGTTCCCGATGTCGGCCAGAACAAGTGAAAATCCGGCCTCTTCCCCTGGAAGTCCGGCCGAGTTAAGGCGAATATTTCCTAAGTGCCAACGGCTGCTCAGCCTTAAAGTGTCCGACTCGGCCGGTTCCCGATGTCGGCCAGAACAAGTGAAAATCCGGCCTCTTCCCCTGGAAGTCCGGCCGAGTTAAGGCAAATATTTCCTAAGTGCCAACGGCTGTTCCGCCGTAAAGGGTCCGACTCGGCTGGTTCCCGATGTCGGCCAGAACAAGTGAAAAATCGGCCTCTTCCCCTGGAGGTCCGGAACATTTTGGCGAATATTTCCTAAGTGCCAACGGCTGTTCCGCCGTAAAGTGTCCGCCTCGGCTGGTTCCCGATGTCGGCCAGAACAAGTGAAAATCCGGCCTCTTCCCCTGGAGGTCCGGAACATTTTGGCAAATATTTCCTAAGTGCCAACGGCTGCTCCGCCGTAAAGTGTCCGACTCGGCCGGTTCCCCCGGTCGTCCAGAACAAGTGAAAATCCGGCCTCTTCCCCTGGAAGTCCGGCCGAGTTAAGGCAAATATTTCCTAAGTGCCAACGGCTGCTCAGCCTTAAAGTGTCCGACTCGGCTGGTTCCCGATGTCGGCCAGAACAAGTGAAAATCCGGCCTCTTCCCCTGGAAGTCCGGCCGAGTTAAGGCGAATATTTCCTAAGTGCCAACGGCTGCTCAGCCTTAAAGTGTCCGACTCGGCTGGTTCCCGATGTCGGCCAGAACAAGTGAATATTCGGCCTCTTCCCCTGGAGGTCCGGAACATTTTGGCAAATATTTCCTAAGTGCCAACGGCTGCTCCGCCGTAAAGTGTCCGACTCGGCTGGTTCCCGATGTCGGCCAGAACAAGTGAAAATCCGGCCTCTTCCCCTGGAAGTCCGGCCAAGTTCGGCGAATATTTCCTAAGTGCCAACGGCTGTTCCGCCGTAAAGAGTCCGACTCGGCTGGTTCCCGATGTCGGCCAGAACAAGTGAATATTCGGCCTCTTCCCCTGGAGGTCCGTTCAAGATTAACGAATATTTTCTAAGTGCCAACGGCTGCTCCGCCGTAAAGCGTCCGACTCGGCTGGTTCCCGATGTCGGCCAGAACAAGTGAATATTCGGCCTCTTCCCCTGGAGGTCCGTTCAAGATTAACGAATATTTTCTAAGTGCCAACGGCTGCTCCGCCGTAAAGCGTCCGACTCGGCTGGTTCCCGATGTCGGCCAGAACAAGTGAAAATTCGGCCTCTTCCCCTGGAGGTCAGTTGAAGTTTAACGAATATTTTCTAAGTGCCAACGGCTGCTCCGCCGTAAAGCGTCCGACTCGGCTGGTTCCCGATGTCGGCCAGAACAAGTGAAAATTCGGCCTCTTCCCCTGGAGGTCAGTTGAAGTTTAACGAATATTTTCAAAGTGCCAACGGCTGCTCCGCCGTAAAGCGTCCGACTCGGCTGGTTCCCGATGTCGGCCAGAACAAGTGAAAATTCGGCCTCTTCCCCTGGAGGTCCGTTCAAGATTAACGAATATTTTCTAAGTGCCAACGGCTCTTGCGCCGAAAAGCGTCCGCCTCGTCTGGTTCCCGCGGTCGGACACAAAATGTGTCAATTCGGCCTCTCTGAGGTACCAGGGGTAGGCTTTATGTACTTGGTCCCCCCACTTAGTGTACTCATCACTTTACCCCCCTTTCGCAAAATATAGTCGGCACGTATGTGCAGAACTGTTTATTTTCATTTTAAAAATTGTCTAAGTGCCAGCGGAAGCTGTCACACGAACTGTCCTAGCTACCACGGTGCCCATCCCGGGCAGTGACGGCAAAAGGCCGATGTGTGTTTATGGAAGTCTGAATAATTTCTAAGTGCCAACGGCTCAACCGCCGTAAAGTGTCCGCCTCGGCTGGTTCTCCCGGTCGGCCCGAACGAGCGAAAATTCGGCCTCTTCCCCTGGAGGTCCGGAACATTTTGGCGAATATTTTCAAAGTGCCAACGGCTGCTCCGCCGTAAAGTGTCCGCCTCGGCTGGTTCCCCCGGTCGGCCAGAACAAGTGAAAATTCGGCCTCTTCCCCTGGAGGTCCGGAACATTTTGGCGAATATTTTCAAAGTGCCAACGGCTGCTCCGCCGTAAAGTGTCCGCCTCGGCTGGTTCCCCCGGTCGGCCAGAACAAGTGAAAATTCGGCCTCTTCCCCTGGAGGTCCGGAACATTTTGGCGAATATTTCCTAAGTGCCAACGGCTGCTCCGCCGTAAAGTGTCCGACTCGGCTGGTTCCCCCGGTCGGCCAGAACAAGTGAAAAATCGGCCTCTTCCCCTGGAAGTCCGGCCGAGTTAAGGCAAATATTTCCTAAGTGCCAACGGCTGCTCAGCCTTAAAGGGTCCGACTCGGCTGGTTCCCGATGTCGGCCAGAACAAGTGAAAATTCGGCCTCTTCCCCTGGAAGTCCGGCCGAGTTAAGGCAAATATTTCCTAAGTGCCAACGGCTGCTCCGCCGTAAAGCGTCCGACTCGGCTGGTTCCCGATGTCGGCCAGAACAAGTGAAAATTCGGCCTCTTCCCTGGAGGTCCGTTCAAGATTAACGAATATTTCCTAAGTGCCAACGGCTGTTCCGCCGTAAAGAGTCCGACTCGGCTGGTTCCCGATGTCGGCCAGAACAAGTGAAAAATCGGCCTCTTCCCCTGGAAGTCCGGCCGAGTTCGGCGAATATTTCCTAAGTGCCAACGGCTGTTCCGCCGTAAAGAGTCCGACTCGGCTGGTTCCCGATGTCGGCCAGAACAAGTGAAAATCCGGCCTCTTCCCCTGGAAGTCCGGCCGAGTTAAGGCAAATATTTCCTAAGTGCCAACGGCTGTTCCGCCGTAAAGGGTCCGACTCGGCTGGTTCCCGATGTCGGCCAGAACAAGTGAAAAATCGGCCTCTTCCCCTGGAAGTCCGGCCGAGTTCGGCGAATATTTCCTAAGTGCCAACGGCTGTTCCGCCGTAAAGAGTCCGACTCGGCTGGTTCCCGATGTCGGCCAGAACAAGTGAAAATCCGGCCTCTTCCCCTGGAAGTCCGGCCGAGTTAAGGCAAATATTTCCTAAGTGCCAACGGCTGTTCCGCCGTAAAGAGTCCGACTCGGCTGGTTCCCGATGTCGGCCAGAACAAGTGAAAAATCGGCCTCTTCCCCTGGAAGTCCGGCCGAGTTCGGCGAATATTTCCTAAGTGCCAACGGCTGTTCCGCCGTAAAGAGTCCGACTCGGCTGGTTCCCGATGTCGGCCAGAACAAGTGAAAATCCGGCCTCTTCCCCTGGAAGTCCGGCCGAGTTAAGGCAAATATTTCCTAAGTGCCAACGGCTGTTCCGCCGTAAAGGGTCCGACTCGGCTGGTTCCCGATGTCGGCCAGAACAAGTGAAAAATCGGCCTCTTCCCCTGGAAGTCCGGCCGAGTTCGGCGAATATTTCCTAAGTGCCAACGGCTGTTCCGCCGTAAAGAGTCCGACTCGGCTGGTTCCCGATGTCGGCCAGAACAAGTGAAAATCCGGCCTCTTCCCCTGGAAGTCCGGCCGAGTTAAGGCGAATATTTCCTAAGTGCCAACGGCTGTTCCGCCGTAAAGGGTCCGACTCGGCTGGTTCCCGATGTCGGCCAGAACAAGTGAAAAATCGGCCTCTTCCCCTGGAAGTCCGGCCGAGTTCGGCGAATATTTCCTAAGTGCCAACGGCTGTTCCGCCGTAAAGAGTCCGACTCGGCTGGTTCCCGATGTCGGCCAGAACAAGTGAAAATCCGGCCTCTTCCCCTGGAAGTCCGGCCGAGTTAAGGCGAATATTTCCTAAGTGCCAACGGCTGTTCCGCCGTAAAGGGTCCGACTCGGCTGGTTCCCGATGTCGGCCAGAACAAGTGAAAAATCGGCCTCTTCCCCTGGAAGTCCGGCCGAGTTCGGCGAATATTTCCTAAGTGCCAACGGCTGTTCCGCCGTAAAGAGTCCGACTCGGCTGGTTCCCGATGTCGGCCAGAACAAGTGAAAATCCGGCCTCTTCCCCTGGAAGTCCGGCCGAGTTAAGGCGAATATTTCCTAAGTGCCAACGGCTGCTCAGCCTTAAAGTGTCCGACTCGGCTGGTTCCCGATGTCGGCCCGAACGAGCGAAAATTCGGCCTCTTCCCCTGGAGGTCCGGAACATTTTGGCGAATATTTCCTAAGTGCCAACGGCTGCTCCGCCGTAAAGTGTCCGACTCGGCTGGTTCCCGATGTCGGCCAGAACAAGTGAAAATCCGGCCTCTTCCCCTGGAAGTCCGGCCAAGTTCGGCGAATATTTCCTAAGTGCCAACGGCTGCTCCGCCGTAAAGAGACCGACTCGGCTGGTTCCCGATGTCGGCCAGAACAAGTGAAAATTCGGCCTCTTCCCCTGGAGGTCAGTTGAAGTTTAACGAATATTTCCTAAGTGCCAACGGCTGCTCCGCCGTAAAGTGTCCGACTCGGCTGGTTCCCGATGTCGGCCAGAACAAGTGAATATTCGGCCTCTTCCCCTGGAGGTCCGGAACATTTTGGCAAATATTTCCTAAGTGCCAACGGCTGCTCCGCCGTAAAGAGTCCGACTCGGCTGGTTCCCGATGTCGGCCAGAACAAGTGAAAAATCGGCCTCTTCCCCTGGAAGTCCGGCCGAGTTCGGCGAATATTTCCTAAGTGCCAACGGCTGTTCCGCCGTAAAGAGTCCGACTCGGCTGGTTCCCGATGTCGGCCAGAACAAGTGAAAATTCGGCCTCTTCCCCTGGAGGTCCGTTCAAGATTAACGAATATTTTCTAAGTGCCAACGGCTGCTCCGCCGTAAAGCGTCCGACTCGGCTGGTTCCCGATGTCGGCCAGAACAAGTGAAAATTCGGCCTCTTCCCCTGGAAGTCCGGCCGAGTTAAGGCAAATATTTCCTAAGTGCCAACGGCTGCTCAGCCTTTAAGTGTCCGACTCGGCTGGTTCCCGATGTCGGCCAGAACAAGTGAAAATCCGGCCTCTTCCCCTGGAAGTCCGGCCGAGTTAAGGCAAATATTTCCTAAGTGCCAACGGCTGCTCAGCCGTAAAGGGTCCGACTTGGCTGGTTCCCGATGTCGGCCAGAACAAGTGAAAATTCGGCCTCTTCCCCTGGAGGTCAGTTGAAGTTTAACGAATATTTTCTAAGTGCCAACGGCTGCTCCGCCGTAAAGTGTCCGCCTCGGCCGGTTCACCCAGTCGGCCAGAACAAGTGAAAATTTGGCCTCTTCCCCTGGAGGTCCGGAACATTTTGGCGAATATTTTCTAAGTGCCAACGGCTGCTCCGCCGTAAAGCGTCCGACTCGGCTGGTTCCCGATGTCGGCCAGAACAAGTGACAATTCGGCCTCTTCCCCTGGAGGTCCTTTCAAGTTTAACGAATATTTTCTAAGTGCCAACGGCTGCTCCGCCTTAAAGCGTCCGACTCGGCTGGTTCCCGATGTCGGCCAGAACAGGTGAAAATTCGGCCTCTTCCCCTGGAGGTCCGTTCAAGTTTGGCGAATATTTTCTAAGTGCCAACGGCTGCTCCGCCTTAAAGTGTCCGACTCGGCTGGTTCCCGATGTCGGGCAGAACAAGTGACAATTCGGCCTCTTCCCCTGGAAGTCCGGCCGAGTTTGGCGAATATTTTCTAAGTGCCAACGGCTGCTCCGCCGTAAAGAGTCCGACTCGGCTGGTTCCCGATGTCGGCCAGAAAAAGTGACAATTCGGCCTCTTCCCCTGGAGGTCCTTTGAAGTTTAGCGAATATTTTCTAAGTGCCAACGGCTCTTGCGCCGAAAAGCGTCCGCCTCGGCTGGTTCCCGCGGTCGGCCGTAATAGGCGAAAATTCGGCCTCTTCCCCTGGAGCGACCTCCAAATTTGGGCGAAATTTTTTCTAAGTGCCTAAAGGTACCAGGGGTTGGGGTACCAGGGGTGCATTACCAACTGGTCTTTTGTCAACCCATGTACTTTTTCTAGAGTACATGGGTTGGTCCCCCCACTTAGTGTACTCATCACTTTACCCCCCTTTCGCAAAATATAGTCAGAACGAGCATGGGGGACGCAATTGTTTTCCATGCAAATCAATTGGGCCTGGTCCGAGCGCTGGTAACGGCCGCCAGCAAGCGTCCCCTGCTCGGATAGCAGAACTGAAGAAGGCACGGCACTTCCAGAGAGAGAGAGAGAAAATTTTCTAAGTGCCACATTTCTCAAAAATTTTCAAAGTGCCACATCTCTCAAAAAATTTCTAAGTGCCACATCTCTCAAAAAATTTCTAAGTGCCACATCTCTGAAAAAATTTCTAAGTGCCACATCTCTGAAAAACTTTCTAAGTGCCACATCTCTGAAAAATTTTCTAAGTGCCACAGCACGGCTGTGAAATATTCAAAGTCCTACAGGCATTGGCAGAATCCGCGGACGGCCGTCTGCTCCCGGCGGCCGCCGCGAAGCTACTACCCCCTCCCGGGGACGGCTGTCTGCTCCCGGCAGCCGTCCTTACCCCCCTCCCCCGTTTGCACCGCCTGAAGTTAGACCCGCCTTGGTAGGGCCCCCACCGGCCCCGGCTCGCCGGCGTTGGGTGGACGGTTCCTGCCCACTTGCGGGTCCCGGTCGCTTGGCAACCGACCGGGGAGGACCAGCCGCCTCCTTAAACACAGGCTGGAAGGGAAATCCGATCAAGCTACGGAGGACCGGCCGCCTCCATAAACTCAGGCCGGAAGGGAAATCCAATCAAGCTACGGAGGACCGCCGGCCGCCTCCATAAACACAGGCCGGAAGGGAAATCCAATCAAGCTACGGAGGACCGGCCGCCTCCATAAACTCAGGCCGGAAGGGAAATCCGATCAAGTTACGGAGGACCGGTCGCCTCCCTAAACACAGGCCGGGCAAAAATCCACGAATGGCCCGTCAAGGGTAGAAGGTCATCCAAGGAAGGAGGTACCGGCCGCCTCCTTAAACACAGGCCGGGCAAAAATCTGCGAATGGCCCGTCAAGGGTAGTAGGTCATCCAAGAAAGGGGGTACCGGCCGCCTCTATTAACAGGCCGGGCAAAAATCTGCGAATGGGCCCGTCAAGGGTAGTGGGTCATCCAAGGAAGGAGGTACCGGCCGCCTCCTTAAACACAGGCCGGGCAAAAATCTGCGAATGGCCCGTCAAGGGTAGTAGGTCATCCAAGAAAGGGGGGTACCGGCCGCCTCTATTAACAGGCCGGGCAAAAATCTGCGAATGGGCCCGTCAAGGGTAGTGGGTCATCCAAGGAAGGAGGTACCGGCCGCCTCCTTAAACACAGGCCGGGCAAAAATCTGCGAATGGCCCGTCAAGGGTAGTAGGTCATCCAAGAAAGGGGGTACCGGCCGCCTCTATTAACAGGCCGGGCAAAAATCTGCGAATGGGCCCGTCAAGGGTAGTGGGTCATCCAAGGAAGGAGGTACCGGCCGCCTCCTTAAACACAGGCCGGCAAAAATCTGCGAACGGTCCGTCAAGGATTCTGGCTCATCCAAGAAAGGGGGTACCGGCCGCCTTACTAACAGGCCGGAGTACAGGGGGCGAAAGGCTGTCGATGGGGAAGGATCGGGGCCACGGCTAATCTAGCGATGCCCGCGTCGGGCGGTCACTCCGACGAATGAGCGGGGCCGAATCCGGCGCGAGGCGGCCTTCAGGCACGTGGTTCGAGACGACCTCACCCGGCTCTAGCCCGGAGGATCGGAGGCAACGGCCGTCTCCTTAAGCTAAGGCCGGACGAAAATCTGCGGATGCGGTCCATCCAAGGCAGACGGAGGTACCGGCCGCCTCGGTAAACAAAGCCCGGGCAAAAATCTGCGAATGGTCCGTCAAGGATTCTGGCTCATCCAAGGTGGGGGTACCGGCCGCCTCTATTAACAGGCCGGAGTACAGGGGGCGAAAGGCTGTCGATGGGGAAGGATCGGGGCCACGGCTAATCTAGCGATGCCCGCGTCGGGCGGTCACTCCGACGAATGAGCGGGGCCGAATCCGGCGTAGGCGGCCTTCAGGCACGTGGTTCGAGACGACCTCACCCGGCTCTAGCCCGGAGGATCGGAGGCAACGGCCGTCTCCTTAAGCTAAGGCCGGACGAAAATCTGCGGATGCGGTCCATCCAAGGCAGACGGAGGTACCGGCCGCCTCGGTAAATAAAGCCCGGGCAAAAATCTGCGAACGGCCCGTCAAGGGTTCTGTCTCATCCAAGAAAGGGGTACCGGCCGCCTCAGAGGCCGGAGCGAAGGGGGCGAAAGGCTGTCGATGGGGAAGGATCGGGGCCACGGCTAATCTAGCGATGCCCGCGTCGGGCGGTCACTCCGACGAATGAGCGGGGCCGAATCCGGCGTAGGCGGCCTTCAGGCACGTGGTTCGAGACGACCTCACCCGGCTCTAGCCCGGAGCGAATATCATCTCCAAGGTGTGGAGGCAACGGCCGTCTCCTTAAGCTAAGGCCGGACGAAAATCTGCGGATGCGGTCCATCCAAGGCAGACGGAGGTACCGGCCGCCTCGGTAAATAAAGCCCGGGCAAAAATCTGCGAACGGCCCGTCAAGGGTTCTGTCTCATCCAAGAAAGGGGTACCGGCCGCCTCAGAGGCCGGAGCGAAGGGGGCGAAAGGCTGTCGATGGGGAAGGATCGGGGCCACGGCTAATCTAGCGATGCCCGCGTCGGGCGGTCACTCCGACGAATGAGCGGGGCCGAATCCGGCGTAGGCGGCCTTCAGGCACGTGGTTCGAGACGACCTCACCCGGCTCTAGCCCGGAGCGAATATCATCTCCAAGGTGTGGAGGCAACGGCCGTCTCCTTAAGCTAAGGCCGGACGAAAATCTGCGGATGCGGTCCATCCAAGGCAGACGGAGGTACCGGCCGCCTCGGTAAACAGAGGCCGGGCGAAAATCTGCGAATGGTCCGTTAAGGATTCTCTCTCATCCAAGGAAGGGGTACCGGCCGCCTCTATTAACAGGCCGGAGCACAGGGGGCGAAAGGCTGTCGATGGGGAAGGATCGGGGCCACGGCTAATCTAGCGATGCCCGCGTCGGGCGGTCACTCCGACGAATGAGCGGGGCCGAATCCGGCGCGAGGCGGCCTTCAGGCACGTGGTTCGAGACGACCTCACCCGGCTCTAGCCCGGAGCGAAAAAAACACTC
>NW_026061355.1:30000-35684 GCF_024217435.2 Syngnathus scovelli
CGCCACCAGCCGACAGCCACCATCCCCAAGCGCCATCCCCAAGCGCCACCCCCGACCGCCACCAGCCGACAGCCACCAGCCGACCGCCACCAGCCGACCGCCACCGGCCGTTCGCGGTGTGCGCCGCCGTTCCCCAAGCACCCTCCGGGACGAAGCCGGAGCCAGAGAATAGCAGCGGTGGTGCGTAAAAGCTGCGGCCGGGCCTCGCGGAAGGTCCCCGGGCGGCGAGCTGCGGAGCCCCGGCCTCCAGCTTCCACCAGGTAATAGGACCGGGCGCGCGTAAAAGCTGCGGCCGGGCCTCGCGGAAGGTCCTCGGGCATCCAGCGAGATCACACGGCCCCCACCGGAGGCGGCTAGCGCCTCCGTAGAGTAGTACCGGCCCGTGGAAGCGGCCGCCCGTCAGCCTGCGTTGCCGCTGGTCGAAAAATGCACTAAGTGCCAAACCCCATTCATTTACAACGGCGTGTCCGCCAGAGGGCGCACTTCCCCCGGCGGACCAGCCGGCGGGGCTCGTTAGAGAGTGTATCCGCCTGGCAGTGCCTCCTGGACGGCCTGTATTCCGGACCGCGACCGCTAACTTACGGGAGCCTAAACGGCCCGCGGACCAGCCGGCGGGTCCTCCGTGAAAGCCTATCCGCCTGGCGGTGCCTCCTGGCCGGCCTGGATTCCGGACCGCGACCGCTCACTCGCGGGACCCTAAACGGCCCGCGGACCAGCCGGCGGGTCCTCCGTGAAAGCCTATCCGCCTGGCGGTGCCTCCTGGCCGGCCTGGATTCCGGACCGCCACCGCTCACCTCGCGGGACCCTAAACGGCCCGCGGACCAGCCGGCGGCTCCTCCGTGAAAGCCTATCCGCCTGGCGGTGCCTCCTGGCCGGCCTGGATTCCGGACCGCCACCGCTCACTCGCGGGACCCTAATCGGCCCGCGGACCAGCCGGCGGATCCTCCGTGAAAGCCTATCCGCCTTCGCCGGTTCCCCCGGCCGGCCACGGGTGGCGAGAATCCGGCCTCCTCGCCCGGAGCGCGCTTCGACTTGGGCGAAAAATGCACCAAGTGCCAAACCCCATTCATTTACAACGGCGTGTCCGCCAGAGGGCGCACTTCCTCCGGCCGGCGGGGCTCGTTAGAGAGCGCGTCCGCCTTGGCCGGTTCCCCGGCCGGCCACGGGTGGCGAGAATCCGGCCTCCTCGCCCGGAGCGCGCTTCGACTTGGGCGAAAAATGCACTAAGTGCCAAACCCCATTCATTTACAACGGCGTGTCCGCCAGAGGGCGCACTTCCTCCGGCCGGCGGGGCTCGTTAGAGAGCGCGTCCGCTTTCGCCGGTTCCCCGGTCGGCCGCGAACGGCGAAAAGCCGGCCTCTTCCCCCGGAGCCCGGTGGGCGAATTTTTTTTTTTTTTTTTTTTTCAAAGTGCCAACGGCTCTCGCGCCGCGCTGCGTCCGCCTTCGCCGGTTCCCCGGTCGGCCCGAACGAGCGAAAATTCGGCCTCTTGCCCCGGAGCCCGGTCGGCGAATTATTTATTTATTTATTTATTTATTTTTCCAAAGTGCCAACGGCTCTCGCGCCGCGATGCGTCCGCCTTCGCCGGTTCCCCGGTCGGCCACGAACGGCCAAAAATCGGCCTCTCCCCCGGAGCCCGGTCGGCGAATTATTATTTATTTATTTATTTATTTATTTATTTATTTATTTTTCCAAAGTGCCAACGGCTCTCGCGCCGCGATGCGTCCGCCTTCGCCGGTTCCCCGGTCGGCCACGAAGTATTGCGCATGATTATACGCGATGTTAATATTTATTTAATTATTAAATAAATACATACATGTGTTATTAATGATATACGCGATGTTAATATTTATTTAATTATTACCTATATTATGAATAAACTAACGGTGATTTTACACGATTTGACTACATACGTGACCGTGATATAGTGCCGAGGGCTCCCGCGCCGTCACGCGTCCGCCTTGGCACGGGTCGCCCGCGGCAGCGAGCGTTCGGCTCGCGGGGGTCCGCGGGGTGTTATTAGGGAGTGCGGCAGCCGTGCCGAGGCTCCGGCCGGCCGCCGGAAGTCCCGCGGGGGAGCGTCGGAGCTCCGCGAGGCCGGCCGGGGAGCCTCTTAGTCATCGCCCGCGCTCGCGGTGGTCCCGGTCGCTTAAAGTGCCACGGGAGGCGTAGCGATGCGAGTGAGTGTGCGCAAAGTGCGAGAGGCGGTGCATTTACGCGCCGTGTCCGCGAGAGGGAGGCAATTCCCCGTTGCGACCTCCGGGAGATCAGCGGGCCGCCGAAAAGGCTCGGCCGGGGTGCCTGGAGCCTCCTCGGGCGTCGAGTTAGGAGGGGGGCGCGCGGAGAACCGGCTGGATGTCCCCTGGAAGCTCAGCGGGCCGTGGGAAAGGCTTGGCCGGGGTGCCGGAAGCCTCGGCCGGCTTAAAAGTGAGGAGGAAAGCGCGCGGAGAACCGGCCGGAGGTCCCCTGGAAGCTCAGCGGGCCGTGGAGAAAGCTTAGCCGGGGTGCCTGGAGCCTCGGCCGGCTTAAAATGTGAGGAGGAAAGCGCGCGGGAGAACCGGCCGGAGGTCCCCTGGAAGCTCAGCGGGACGTGGGAAACGCTTGGCCGGGGTGCCGGAAGCCTCGGCCGGCTTAAAAGTGAGGAGGAAAGCGCGCGGAGAACCGGCCGGAGGTCCCCTGGAAGCTCAGCGGGCCGTGGGAAACGCTTGGCCGGGGTGCCGGGAGCCTCGGCCGGCTTAAAACGTGAGGAGGAAAGCACCGGGAGAACCGGCTGGAGGTCTTCTGGAAGCTCAGCGGGCCGCCGAAAACGCGTAGCCGAGGTGCCGGGAGCCTCCTCGGGCGTCAAAAGTGAGGAGCGACGCACCCCCGAGAACCGCCCGGGTCCTCCAGCCACCGTTGAAAAAGACGTCGAGTCAGGCTACCTTAAGAGAGTCACAGTTACTCCCGCCGTTTACCCGCGCGGAGCGTCATCGCCTCCGCGAACCGTCAAAAATAAATAAATTCATAAATAAATAAATGTCAAGTGAGCCTACCTTAAGAGAGTCACAGTTACTCCCGCCGTTTACCCGCGCGGAGCGTCATCGCCTCCGCGAACCGTCAAAAATAAATAAATACATAAATAAATAGATGTCAAGTGAGCCTACCTTAAGAGAGTCACAGTTACTCCCGCCGTTTACCCGCGCGGAGCGTCATCGCCTCCGCGAACCGTCAAAAATAAATAAATACATAAATAAATAGATGTCAAGTGAGCCTACCTTAAGAGAGTCACAGTTACTCCCGCCGTTTACCCGCGCGGAGCGTCATCGCCTCCGCGAACCGTCAAAAATAAATAAATACATAAATAAATAGATGTCAAGTGAGCCTACCTTAAGAGAGTCACAGTTACTCCCGCCGTTTACCCGCGCGGAGCGTCATCGCCTCCGCGAACCGTCAAAAATAAATAAATACATAAATAAATAGATGTCAAGTGAGCCTACCTTAAGAGAGTCACAGTTACTCCCGCCGTTTACCCGCGCGGAGCGTCATCGCCTCCGCGAACCGTCAAAAATAAATAAATACATAAATAAATAGATGTCAAGTGAGCCTACCTTAAGAGAGTCACAGTTACTCCCGCCGTTTACCCGCGCGGAGCGTCATCGCCTCCGCGAACCCGTCAAAAATAAATAAATACATAAATAAATAGATGTCAAGTGAGCCTACCTTAAGAGAGTCACAGTTACTCCCGCCGTTTACCCGCGCGGAGCGTCATCGCCTCCGCGAACCGTCAAAAATAAATAAATACATAAATAAATAGATGTCAAGTGAGCCTACCTTAAGAGAGTCACAGTTACTCCCGCCGTTTACCCGCGCGGAGCGTCATCGCCTCCGCGAACCGTCAAAAATAAATAAATACATGAATAAATAGTCAAGTGAGCCTACCTTAAGAGAGTCGTAGTTACTCCCGCCGTTCGGCCGCTTAAAGTGCCACGGGAGGCGTAGCAATGCGAGTGAGTGTGCGCCAAGTGCGAGAGGCGGTGTATTTACTCGCCGTGTCCGCGAGAGGGAGGTAACTCCCCGTTGCGACCTCCGGGAGAGCAACGGGCCGCCGAAAACGCTCAGCCGAGGTGCTGGAAGCCTCGGCCGGCTCTCAAAGCGAGGCGCGAGGCACCGGGAGAACCGGCTGGAGGTACCCTGGAAGCTCAGCGGGCCGTGGGAAACGCTCAGCCGAGGTGCTGGAAGCCTCGGCCGGCTCACAAAGCGAGGCGCGAGGCACCGGGAGAACCGGCTGGAGGTCCCCTGGAAGCTCAGCGGGGCCGTGGGAAACGCTCAGCCGAGGTGCTGGAAGCCTCGGCCGGCTCACAAAGCGAGGCGCGAGGCACCGGGAGAACCGGCCGGAGGTCCCCTGGAAGCTCAGCGGGCCGTGGAGAAAGCTTAGCCGGGGTGCCGGAAGCCTCGGCCGGCTTAAAATGTGAGGAGGAAACCGGCTGGACGTCTTCTGGAAGATCAGCGGGCCGTGGAAAATGCTAAGCCGAGGTGCTGGTTGTCGAATAAGGCTCCGCCATCTCGTAGAAGGTGCTAATAAAGTTCATATCCGCTCGGCTGGAGGTAATTGGCCCGCGGACCGGCCGGCGGGACCTCCGTGACAGCCTACCCGCCTGGCGGTGCCTCCTGGCCGGCGTGCATTCCGGGCCGCGACCGCTAACTTACGGGACCATAAATGGCCCGCGGACCAGCTGGCGGGACCTCCGTGACCGCCTATCCGCCTGGCGGTGCCTCCTGGCCGGCCTGGATTCCGGACCGCGACCGCTCACTTCGCGGGACCCTAAATGGCCCGCGGACCAGCCGGCGGGACCTCCGTGACAGCCTATCCGCCTCCCGGTGGCTGCTGGCCGGCGCGGATTCCGGGCCGCGACCGCTAACTTACGGGACCCCAATTGGCCCGCGGACCAGCCGGCGGGACCCCCGTGACCGCCTATCCGCCTTGGCCGGTTCCCCGGCCGGCCACGGATGGCGAGAATCCGGCCTCCTCGCCCGGAGCGCTCGTCGGCTTCGGCGAAAAATGCACTAAGTGCCAAACCCCATTCATTTACAATGGCGTGTCCGCCAGAGGGCGCAGTTCCCCCCGCGGACCGGCCGGCGGGACCTCCGTGACAGCCTATCCGCCTGGCGGTGGCTGCGGGCCGGCGCGGATTCCGGGCCGCGACCGCTAACTTACGGGACCCCGATTGGCCCGCGGACCAGCCGGCGGGACCTCCGTGACCGCCTATCCGCCTGCGCTGGTTCCCCGGCCGGCGCGAATTCCGGGCCGCGACCGCTAACTTACGGGACCCCGATTGGCCCGCGGACCAGCCGGCGGGACCTCCGTGACCGCCTATCCGCCTGCGCTGGTTCCCCGGCCGGCGCGAATTCCGGGCCGCGACCGCTAACTTACGGGACCCCGATTGGCCCGCGGACCAGCCGGCGGGACCTCCGTGACCGCCTATCCGCCTGCGCTGGTTCCCCGGCCGGCGCGAATTCCGGGCCGCGACCGCTAACTTACGGGACCCCGATTGGCCCGCGGACCAGCCGGCGGGACCTCCGTGACCGCCTATCCGCCTGCGCTGGTTCCCCCGGCCGGCGCGAATTCCGGGCCGCGACCGCTAACTTACGGGACCCCGATTGGCCCGCGGACCAGCCGGCGGGACCTCCGTGACCGCCTATCCCGCC